>NC_061514.1:128525863-128633604 GCF_022539505.1 Lolium rigidum
AGCTTGCTAAAATTTGGTTTGCATAATTGGTCTCTCTAAGGTCTAGATAATTTCTAGTAAAGAGTTTGAACAACAAGGAAGACGGTGTAGAGTCTTATAATGTTTACAATATGTCTTTTATGTGAGTTTTGCTGCACCGGTTCATCCTTGTGTTTGTTTCAAATAACCTTGCTAGCCTAAGCCTTGTATCGAGAGGGAATACTTCTCATGCATCCAAAACCCTTGAGCCAACCACTATGCCATTTGTGTCCACCATACCTACCTACTACATGGTATTTCTCCGCCATTCCAAAGTAAATTGCTTGAGTGCTACCTTTAAATAATTCAAAATTTATCACCTCTGATTTGTGTCAATGTTTTATAGCTCATGAGGAAGTATGTGGTGTTTATCTTTCATTCTTGTTGGGCAACTTTCACCAATGGACTAGTGGCTTCATCCGCTTATCCAATAATTTTGCAAAAAGAGCTGGCAATGGGATTCCCAGATCCCAAATTAATTAACTTAAATAGACACTCCTCCATGGTATGTGATTGTTGGACGGCACCCGAAGGATTCGGTTAGCCATGGCTTGAGAAAGCAAAGGTGGGGAGGAGTGTCATCATAATAAAACTAAAATAAAAAGGCACTCCTTCATGGCATGAGATTGTTAGCAGGCACCCGAGGATTCGGTTAGCCATGGTTTGTGAAAGAAAGGTTGGAAGGAGTGCCACCCAAAAATAAAAATAATTCATGGGAGCCGCTCTTTGAAGGTTTGTCTGGCAAGGGGGTTAGAGTGCCCACTACCATTCGTTGACAACAACAAACACCTCTCCAAATTTTACTTTTATGCTCTCTTTATGTTTTCAAAACCAAAGCTCTAGCACAAATATAGCAATCAATGCTTCCTCTCGCGAAGGGCCATTCTTTTACCTTTTATGTTGAGTCAGTTCACCTATCTCTCTCCACCTCAAGAAGCAAACACTTGTGTGAACTGTCCATTGATTCCTACATACTTGCATATTGCACTTGTTATATTGATTTGCATTGACAAACTATCATTGAGATATACATGTTACAAGTTGAAAGCAACCGCTGAAACTTAATCTTCCATTGTGTTGCTTCAATGCCTTTACTATGAATTTATTGCTTTATGAGTTAACTCTTATGCAAGACTTATTGATGCTTGTCTTGAAAGTACTATTCATGAAAAGTCTTTGCTTTATGATTCAGTTGTTTACTCATGTCATTACCATTGTTTTGATCGTTGCATTCATTACATGTGTTTACAATAGTATGATCAAGGTTATGATGGCATGTCACTCCGTAAATTATCTTTGTTATCGCTTACCTCGCTCGGGACGAGCAGGGAACTAAGCTTGGGGATGCTGATACGTCTCCGACGTATCGATAATTTCTTATGTTCCATGCCACATTATTGATGATATCTACATGTTTTATGCATACTTTATGTCATTATTATGCGTTTTCCGGAACTAACCTATTGACGAGATGCCAAAGGGCCGCTCTCGTTTTCTACTGTTTTTGGTTTCAGAAATCCTAGTAAGGAAATATTCTCTGAATCGGACGAAATCAACACGGAAGATCTTAGAATCCCCGGAGCTTCCAGAACACCCGAGAACCGCCAGAGAGGGGCCACAGGGGGCCCACACATGGTGGCGGCGCGGCCCAGGAGGGGGGCGCGCCGCCCTAGTGTCTGGTGGCCCCAGACCCCCTCCGAGGCTGCCCTTCCGCCTACTTAAGGTCTCCGTCGCGAAAACCCTATCACGTTCAATGAAACCAGAGAAAACCTTCCAGAGCCGCCGCCATCGCGAAGCCAAGATCTGGGGGACAGGAGTCTCTGTTCCGGCACGCCGCCGGGACGGGGAAGTGCCCCCGGAAGGCTCCTCCATCGACACCACCGCCATCTTCATCAACGCTGTTGTCTCCCATGAGGAGGGAGTAGTTCTCCATCGAGGCTCGGGGCTGTACCGGTAGCTATGTGGTTAATCTCTCTCCTATGTGCTTCAATACAATAATCTCATGAGCTGCCTTACATGATTGAGATTCATATGATGATGCTTGTAATCTAGATGTCATTATGCTAGTCAAGTGGATTTTACTTATGTGATCTCCGGAGACTCCTTGTCCCACGTGTGTAAAGGTGACAGTGTGTGCACCGTGTGGGTCTCTTAGGCTATATTTCACAGTAATACTTATTCACCGTTATGAATGGCATAGTGAAGTGCTTATTTATATCTCTTTATGATTGCAATGTGTTTTGTATCACAATTTATCTGTGTGCTACTCTAGTGATGTTATTAAAGTAGTTTATTCCTCCCGCACGGTGTAATGGTGACAAGTGTGTGCATCGTGTAGTACTTGGCGTAGGCTATGATTGTGATCTCTTGTAGATTATGAAGTTAACTATTGCTATGATGGTATTGATGTGATCTATGCCTCCTTTCGTAGCGTGAAGGTGACAAGTGTGCATGCTATGTTAGTACTTGGTTTGGTTATGTTGATCTGTCATGCACTCTAAGGTTATTTAAACATGAACATCGAATATTGTGGAGCTTGTTAACTCCGGCATTGAGGGTTCGTGTAATCCTACACGTTAGTGGTGTTCATCATCCAACAAGAGAGTGTAGAGTCTAGCATCTATCTATTTATTCTGTTATGTGATCAATGTTGAGAGTGTCCACTAGTGAAAGTATGATCCCTAGGCCTTGTTCCTAAATATCGCTACCGTTGCTTGTTTACTGTTTTACTACATCCGTACTTGCTGCAATATTACCACCATCAACCACACGCCAGACAAGCACTTTTCTCGGCGCCAGTTACTACTGCTCATACTTATTCATACCACCTGTATTTCACTATCTCTTCGCCGAACTAGTGCACCTATTAGGTGTGTTGGGGACACAAGAGACTTCTTGCTTTGTGGTTGCGGTGTTGCATGAGAGGGATATCTTTGACCTCTTCCTCCCTGAGTTCGATAAACCTTGGGTGATCCACTTAAGGGAAACTTGCTGCTGTTCTACAAACCTCTTCTCTTGGAGGCCCAACACTGTCTACAAGAATAGAAGCACCCGTAGACATCATGGGCCTCTAGGATTTATTAGGAATTTCTGGAATATTTATTGTGTTGGTCCAATATGGGCCAAAATTCCAACAATCCCCCACCAGATCCTAGAGGCACATAGAATTTGCCTTTGGTTCCAAAACATTGTTTTATATACCGGTACTATAGCGAAGACTGTTAAGTTGAACTTTCACCGAACTCTATGCTACACTAGACTGCTACTTGAACAGTGGACTAAGCCTTGAACTGCAAGTTTTCTGCTAATCTAGCTTCACAAAGATCCTTGACCGGTACTAGGCCATCGCAGGGCTTCCCCGCGGGTGGAGCTTATGCGTCATACTCCATGGCCTTTCATGAGTTTATTAGAAAGCACCCAACTCTCATAGGTTGCGACGTTTTAACAACCAAACTCATATAGGTGTGCTCTTCAACGGATGTTCTGCAGGACAACATCTGTGCTTAAATAAGCAACTTAGAACACATTACGATAAATCAGCCTACCGTGCAGATTAGGAAAGTATTGCATCTTTTATGGAGTGGTATCATACAAGGAGTAAGGATACTTTCCTCTCAGTTGACATACAGCTTGTCTCCCAGTTCTAATTCACGGGATCTCCGATCACATAGAATGGGTTACCGCTGTGGACAACTTAAACGGTGGGTCTCATACACATCTCCTTTGATGCATTATCTATTGATGGCGTGTATTTCACACGTTCGTTGGGCAACCCCAAGAGGAAGGTATGATGCGCACAGCAGCAAGTTTTCCCTCAGAAAGAAACCAAGGTTTATCGAACCAGGAGGAGCCAAGAAGCACGTTGAAGGTTGATGGCGGCGGGATGTAGTGCGGCGCAACACCAGGGATTCCGGCGCCAACGTGGAACCTGCACAACACAACCCAAGTACTTTGCCCCAACGAAACAGATGAGGTTGTCAATCTCACCGGCTTGCTGTAACAAAGGATTAACCGTATTGTGTGGAAGATGATTGTTTGCAGAGAAAATAGTAAAAACAAGTATTGCAGCAGATTTGTATTTCAGTATTAAAAGAATGGACCGGGGTCCACAGTTCACTATAGGTGTCTCTCCCATAAGATAAAAGCATGTTGGGTGAACAAATTACAGTCGGGCAATTGACAAATAGAGAGGGCATAACAATGCACATACATGACATGATAAGTATAGTGAGATTTAATTGGGCATTACGACAAAGTACATAGACCGCCATCCAACCGCATCTATGCCTAAAAAGTCCACCTTCAGAGTTATCATCCGAACCCCTCCAAGTATTAAGTTGCAAAGCAACGGACAATTGCATTAAGTATGGTGTGTAATGTAATCAACAACTACATCCTCGGACATAGCGCCAATGTTTTATCCCTAGTGGCAACAAGACAACACAACCTTAGAACTTTCGTCACTCGTCCCAGTGTCAATGCGGGCATGAACCCACTATCGAGCATAAGTACTCCCTCTTGGAGTTAAAAGTAAAAACTTGGCCAGAGCCTCTACTAGAAACGGAGAGCATGCAAGATCATAAACAACACATGTATAATAACTTGATAATTAACATGACATGGTATTCTCTATCCATCGGATCCCGACAAACACAACATATAGAATTACAGATAGATGATCTTGATCATGTTAGGCAGCTCACAAGATCCAACAATGAAGCACAATGAGGAGAAGACAACCATCTAGCTACTGCTATGGACCCATAGTCCAGGGGTGAACTACTCACTCATCACTCCGGAGGCGACCATGGCGGTGTAGAGTCCTCCGGGAGATGAATCCCCTCTCCGGCAGGGTGCCGGAGGAGATCTCCGGAATCCCCCGAGATGGGATCGGCGGCGGCGGCGTCTCGCAAGGTTTTCCGTATCGTGGTTTTTTGCATCAGGGGTTTCGCGACGGAGGCTTTAAGTAGGCGGAAGGGCAGAGTCGGGGGCCAGACGAGGGGCCCACACCACAGGTCGGCGCGGCCAAGACCTGGGCCGCGCCGCCCTATGGTTTGGCCACCTCGTGGCCCCACTTCGTGTGTTCTTCGGTCTTCTGGAAGCTCCATGGAAAAATAGGCCCCTGGGTCTTCGTTTCGTCCAATTCCGAGAATATTTCGTTACTAGGATTTCTGAAACCAAAAACAGCAGAAAACAGGAACTGGCACTTCGGCATCTTGTTAATAGGTTAGTTCCAGAAAATGCACGAATATGACATAAAGTGTGCATAAAACATGTAGGTATCATCAATAATATGGCATAGAACATAAGAAATTATCGATACGTCGGAGACGTATCAAGCATCCCCAAGCTTAGTTCTCGCTCGTCCCGAGCAGGTAAAACGATAACAAAGATAATTTCTGAAGTGATATGCCATCATAACCTTGATCATACTATTTGTAAACATATGTAGTGAATGCAGCGATCAAAACAATGGTAATGACATGAGTAAACAAGTGAATCATAAAGCAAAGACTTTTCATGAATAGTACTTCAAGACAAGTATTAATAAGTCTTGCATAAGAGTTAACTCATAAAGCAATAAATCAAAGTAAAGGCATTGAAGCAACACAAAGGAAGATTAAGTTTCAGCGGTTGCTCTCAACTTGTAACATGTATATCTCATGGATAATAGTCAACATAGAGTAATATAACAAGTACAATATGCAAGTATGTAAGAATCAATGCACAGTTCACACAAGTGTTTGCTTCTTGAGGTGGAGAGAGATAGGTGAACTGACTCAACATAAAAGTAAAGAGAATGGTCCTTCAAAGAGGAAAGCATCGATTGCTATATTTGTGCTAGAGCTTTTATTTTGAAAACATGAAACAATTTTGTCAACGGTAGTAATAAAGCATATGAGTTATGTACATTATATCTTACAAGTTGCAAGTCTCATGCATAGTATACTAATAGTGCCCGCACCTTGTCCTAATTAACTTGGACTACCGGATCTTTGCAATGCACATGTTTTGACCAAGTGTCACAATGGGGTACCTCCATGCCGCCTGTACAAAGGTCTAAGGAGAAAGCTCGCATTTTGGATTTCTCGCTTTTGATTATTCTCAACTTAGACATCCATACCGGGACAACATGGACAACAGTATAATGGACTCCTCTTTAATGCATAAGCATGTGGCAACAATTATTATTCTCATATGAGATTGAGGATATGTGTCCAAGACTCGAAACTTCCACCATGAATCATGGCTTTAGTTAGCGGCCCAAAGTTCTTCTCTAACAATATGCATGCTCCAACCATGAAGGTGGTAGATCTCTCTTGCTTCGGACAAGACGGACATGCATAGCAACTCACATGATATCCAACAAAGAATAGTTGATGGCGTCCCCGTAAACATGGTTATCGCTCAACAAGCAACTTAATAAGAGATAAAGTGCATAAGTACATATTCAATACCACAATAGTTTTTAAGCTATTTGTCCCATGAGCTATATATTGCAAAGGTGAATGATGGAATTTTAAAGGTAGCACTCAAGCAATTTACTTTGGAATGGCGGATAAATACCATGTAGTAGGTAGGTATGGTGGACACAAATGGCATAGTGGTTGGCTCAAGTATTTTGGATGCATGAGAAGTATTCCCTCTCGATACAAGGTTTAGGCTAGCAAGGTTATTTGAAACAAACACAAGGATGAATGGTACAGCAAAACTCACATAAAAGACATATGGTAAACATTATAAGACTCCATACCGTCTTCCTTGTTGTTCAAAACTCAATACTAGATGTTATCTAGACTCTAGAGAAACCAAATATGCAAACCAAATTAGCAAGCTCTAAGTATTTCTTCATTAATGGGTGCAAAGTATATGATGCAAGAGCTTAAACATGAGCACAACAATTGCCAAGTATCAAATTATCCAAGACATTATAGCAATTTACTACATGTAGCATTTTCCAATTCCAACCATATAACAATTTAACGAAGCGTAAACTTCGCCATGAATACTATGAGTAGAGTCTAAGGACATATTTGTCCATATGCAACAGCGGAGCGTGTCTCTCTCCCATAAAGTGAATGCTAGGATCCATTTTATTCAAACAAAACAAAAACAAAAACAAACCGACGCTCCAAGCAAAGTACATAAGATGTGACGGAATAAAAATATAGTTTCAGGGGAGGAACCTGATAATGTTGTCGATGAAGAAGGGGATGCCTTGGGCATCCCCAAGCTTAGACGCTTGAGTCTTCTTAATATATGCAGGGGTGAACCACCGGGGAATCCCCAAGCTTAGAGCTTTCACTCTCCTTGATCATATTGCATCATACTCCTCTCTTGATCCTTGAAAACTTCCTCCACACCAAACTCGAAACAACTCATTAGAGGGTTAGTGCATAATAAAAATTCACATGTTCAGAGGTGACACAATCATTCTTAACACTTCTGGACATTGCATAAAGCTACTGGACATTAGTGGATCAAAGAAATTCATCCAACATAGCAAAAGAGGCAATGCGAAATAAAAGACAGAATCTGTCAAAACAGAACAGTCCGTAAAGATGGATTTTATTAGGCCACCAGACTTGGTCAAACGAAAATGCTCAAATTGAATGAAAGTTGCGTACATATCTGAGGATCATGCTCGTAAATTGGCGTAATTTTCTGAGCTACCTACAGGGAGATAGACCCAGATTCGTGACAGCAAAGAAATCTGGAACTGCGCAGTAATCCAAATCTAGTACTTACTTTTCTATCAAAGACTTTACTTGGCACAACAAAACTCAAAACTAAGATAAGGAGAGGTTGCTACAGTAGTAAACAACTTCCAAGACACAAATATAAAACAAAAATACTGGAGTAAAAACATGGGTTGTCTCCCATAAGCGCTTTTCTTTAACGCCTTTCAGCTAGGCGCAGAAAGTGTAACTCAAGTAACATCGAAGGATGAAGCATCAACATCATAATTTGTTCTAATGATAGAATCATAAGGTAACTTCATTCTCTTTCTAGGGAAGTGTTCCATACCTTTCTTGAGAGGAAATTGATATTTAATATTACCTTCCTTCATATCAATAGTAGCACCAACGGTTCGAAGAAAAGGTCTTCCCAATATAATGGGGCAAGATGCATTGCATTCAATATCCAAGACAACAAAATCAACGGGGACAAGGTTATTGTTAACCATAATATGAACATTATCAACTTTCCCCAAAGGTTTCTTTTTAGCATTATTAGCGAGATTAACATCCAAATAACAATTTTTCAATGGTGGCAAGTCAAGCATATCATAGACTTTTTTAGGCATAACAGAAATACTTGCACCAAGATCACATAAGGCATTACAATCAAAATCTTTGACTCTCATTTTAATGATGGGCTCCCAACCATCCTCTAGCTTTCTAGGAATAGAAGTTTCAACTTTTAGTTTCTCTTCTCTAGCTTTTATGAGAGCATTTGTAATATGTTTTGTGAAAGCCAAATTTATAGCACTAGCATTGGGACTCTTAGCAAGTTTTTGCAAGAACTTTATAACTTCAGAGATGTGGCAATCATCAAAATCTAAATCATTACAATCTAAAGCAATGGGATTATCATCCCCAAGGTTGGAAAAAATTTCAGCAGTTTTATCACAAGCGGTTTCAGCAGTTTTAGCGGTTTCGAGTAATTTCGCGCGCTTTGCACTAGGAGTAGAAGCATTGCCAACACCAATTATTTTACCATTGATAGTAGGAGGTGCAGCAACATATGAATCATTAGCATTGCTAGTGGTGGTAATAGTCCAAACTTTAGCTACATTTTCCTTTTTAGCTAGTTTTTCATTTTCTTCTCTATCCCACCTAGCACGCAGTTCAGCCATTAATCTTATATTCTCATTAATTCTAACTTGGATGGCATTTGCTGTAGTAACAATTTTATTTTCAATATCATCAGGTTTAGCATCCATTTTATTAATTAAAGAAGATTGTGACGCAGACATGTATGAGATTCGGTCTTCAGCATTTGCAAGTTTAGTTTGCAACCCAGAAATCTCCATATTCAGATTTTCAAGTTGATTTCCTATTTTCTTCAACAAGGTAGATTGCTTATTCATAGTTTTAGTAAACAATTTATTTTGCTCATACTGTGATTGCATAAAGCTCTTGGTGGACCTTTCAATTTCTAACATCTTTTCCTCATTAGGTGAAACATATCTACCATAAGAATTACCATTAGCAGGATGTGGTCTAGAATTTTGAGCAACCAATGAAGCTAACGGAACATTATTAGGATCAACATTAGTCCTACCATTAACAAGCATAGACATAATAGCATCAATCTTATCATTCAAGGAAGAGGATTCTTCAACGGAATTTACCTTCTTACCTTGTGGAGCTCTTTCCGTGTGCCATTCGGAGTAATTAACCATCATATTATCAAGAAGCTTTGTTGCTTCACCAAGAGTGATGGACATAAAGGTACCTCCAGCAGCTGAATCCAATAAATTCCGCGAAGAAAAATTTAGTCCTGCATAGAAGGTTTGGATGATCATCCAAATAGTCAGTCCATGGGTTGGGCAATTTTTAACCAGAGATTTCATTCTTTCCCAAGCTTGAGCAACATGTTCATTATCTAGTTGTTTAAAATTCATTATGCTACTCCTCAGAGATATAATTTTAGCAGGGGGATAATATCTACCAATAAAAGCATCCTTGCATTTAGTCCATGAATCAATACTATTCTTAGGCGAGAGATAGCAACCAATCTTTAGCTCTTCCTCTTAATGAGAAAGGGAACAATTTTAATTTTATAATATCACCATCTACATCTTTATATTTTTGCATTTCACATAGTTCAACAAAATTATTGAGATGGGCAGCAAGCATCATCGGAACTAACACCGAGAAAATTGCTCTCGCATAACAAGATTAAGTAAAGCAGGTTTAATTTCAAAGAATTCTGCTGTAGTAGCAGGTGGAGCAATAGGTGTGCATAAGAAATCATTATTATTTGTTCTAGTGAAGTCACACAACTTAGTATTTTCAGGGTTGGCCATTTTAGCAATAGTAAATAAAGCAAACTAGATAAAGTAAATGCAAGTAAACTAATTTTTTTGTGTTTTTGATATAGCAAACAAGACAAGCAAATAAAGTAAAGCTAGCAACTAATTTTTTTGTGTTTTGATATAATGCAGCAAACAAAGTAGTAAATAAAATAAAGCAAGACAAAAACAAAGTAAAGAGATTGGGAAGTGGAGACTCCCTTGCAGCGTGTCTTGATCTCCCGGCAACGGCGCCGGAAAAAGAGCTTGATGGCGTGTATTTCACATGTTCGTTGGGCAACCCCAAGAGGAAGGTATGATGCGCACAGCAGCAAGTTTTCCCTCAGAAAGAAACCAAGGTTTATCGAACCAGGAGGAGCCAAGAAGCACGTTGAAGGTTGATGGCGGCGGGATGTAGTGCGGCGCAACACCAGGGATTCCGGCGCTAATGTGGAACCTGCACAACACAACCCAAGTACTTTGCCCCAACGAAACAGTGAGGTTGTCAATCTCACCGGCTTGCTGTAACAAAGGATTAACCGTATTGTGTGGAAGATGATTGTTTGCAGAGAAAATAGTAAAAACAAGTATTGAAGCAGATTTGTATTTCAGTATTAAAAGAATGGACCGGGGTCCACAGTTCACTAGAGGTGTCTCTCCCATAAGATAAAAGCATGTTGGGTGAACAAATTACAGTCGGGCAATTGACAAATAGAGAGGGCATAACAATGCACATACATGACATGATAAGTATAGTGAGATTTAATTGGGCATTACGACAAAGTACATAGACCGCCATCCAACCGCATCTATGCCTAAAAAGTCCACCTTCAGGTTATCATCCGAACCCCTCCAAGTATTAAGTTGCAAAGCAACAGACAATTGCATTAAGTATGGTGCGTAATGTAATCAACAACTACATCCTCGGACATAGCGCCAATGTTTTATCCCTAGTGGCAACAAAGCACAACACAACCTTAGAACTTTCTGTCACTCGTCCTGGTGTCAATGCAGGCATGAACCCACTATCGAGCATAAGTACTCCCTCTTGGAGTTAAAAGTAAAAACTTGGCCAGAGCCTCTACTAGAAACGGAGAGCATGCAAGATCATAAACAACACATGTATAATAACTTGATAATTAACATGACATGGTATTCTCTATCCATCAGATCCCGACAAACACAACATATAGAATTACAGATAGATGATCTTGATCATGTTAGGCAGCTCACAAGATCCAACAATGAAGCACAATGAGGAGAAGACAACCATCTAGCTACTGCTATGGACCCATAGTCCAGGGGTGAACTACTCACTCATCACTCCGGAGGCGACCATGGCGGTGTAGAGTCCTCCGGGAGATGAATCCCCTCTCCGGCAGGGTGCCGGAGGAGATCTCCGTAATCCCCCGAGATGGGATCGGCGGCGGCGGCGTCTCAGCAAGGTTTTCCGTATCGTGGTTTTTCGCATCGTGGGTTTCGCGACGGAGGCTTTAAGTAGGCGGAAGGGCAGAGTCGGGGGCCGGACGAGGGGCCCACACCACGAGTCGGCGCGGCCAAGACCCGGGCCGCGCCGCCCTATGGTTTCGCCACCTCGTGGCCCCACTTCGTGTGTTCTTCGGTCTTCTGGAAGCTCCGTGGAAAAATAGGCCCCTGGGTCTTCGTTTCGTCCAATTCCGAGAATATTTCGTTACTAGGATTTCGGAAACCAAAAACAGCAGAAAACAGGAACTGGCACTTCGGCATCTTGTTAATAGGTTAGTTCCAGAAAATGCACGAATATGACATAAAGTGTGCATAAAACATGTAGGTATCATCAATAATATGGCATAGAACATAAGAAATTATCGATACGTCGGAGACGTATCATCTATCACGTTACGTGATAGACCCTTTGTGAAGGGGTCTGCCAGATTTCTAGACGTATGGATATAATCCAATGCAATAACTCCAGAGTTTCTCATTTTTCTGATAGATTTTAATCTCCTCTTCACATGCCTTGATGACTTCATATTATCCTTAGAACTGTTAACCTTGATGATCACAGTTTGATTATCACAGTTCATTGGGATAGCGGGTATTGGTTTCTCAACCACGGGTAAGTTCATCAAGAGTTCACGGAGCCACTCTACTTCAACAGTGGCTGTGTCTAATGTTGTGAGTTCTGCTTCCATTGTTGACCTCGTTAAGATGGTCTGCTTGCAAGACTTCCAAGAAACAGCGCCACCACCAAGTGTAAATACATATCCACTAGTGGCCTTAATCTCATCAGCATCAGAAATCCAGTTTGAGTCACTATATAGCCCTCTAGTACCCTCGGATACCCAGTATAGTGAATGCCATAACTCGCAGTGCCCTTTAGATAGTGCATCACTCTTTCAAGAGCATGCTAGTGATCATCGCCAGGATTTGATACAAATCGACTAAGTTTGCTCACAGCAAAGGCGATGTCAGGCCTCGTAGCGCTAGCCAAATACATAAGTGAGCCAATAATCTGAGAATATCTCAGTTGATCTCTAGCAGTCGCTTTATTCTTTCTAAGTAGAACACTAGGATCATAAGGCGTTGGACAAGACTTGCAATCTCTATACCCAAAACGACTCAAGATCTTTTCCACATAGTGAGATTGAAGCAATGTAATCCCACCATTGTCATCCTTCAATAGCTTGATGTTTAAGATTACATCAGCTACCCCAAGATCCTTCATCTCAAAACAGCGAGATAAGAAATCCTTGGTCTTCTTGATGATATTCAGGTTGGTTCCGAAAATCAGTATGTCATCGACGTATAAGCAAAGAATGACTCCTTCGCCCCCACCATGACGATAGTACACACATTTATCAGCTTCATTTACAACAAAGCCTTCAGCAGTTAAAGTTCTTTCGAACTTCTCATGCCACTGCTTAGGTGCTTGCTTGAGACCATATAAAGACTTCAACAATTTGCACACTTTTCCTTCTTGACCATTTACTACAAATCCATCTGGCTGGTCCATGTAAGTTTCCTCATCCAACTCTCCATTTAGGAAAGCAGTCTTAACATCCATTTGATGAATGAGAAGACCGTATGAGGGAGCCAGTGATAGTAGTACTCTAACGGTAGTCAATCTAGCTACAGGTGAGTACGTATCAAAGAAGTCTTCACCTTCCTTTTGGGTATAACCCTTGGCCACAAGCCGTGCCTTATACTTTTCAATTGTACCATCAGGCCTAAGCTTCTTCTTAAACACCCATTTACATCCTACGGGTTTGCACCCATAAGGACGATCAGTAATCTCCCAAGTTCCATTAGCCAAAATGGAATCCATCTCACTTCGGACAGCTTCCTTCCAGTAGTCAGCATCTGGAGATGCATAGGCTTCTGAAATAGAAGTGGGAGTGTCATCCACGAGATACACAATGAAATCATTACCAAAGGACTTCGCAGTCCTCTGTCTCTTACTCCTTTTAGGAGCTTCATTGTTATCCTCCTCGGGATTCTCAAGGTGTTCTATCGGAATGGTGGATTCAGGAATTGTAGCGAATTCTTGGATAGATGTACTAGGCATCCCCTGATTCGATGAGTTGGGCATATCCTTCATGGGAAATATATCCTCAAAGAAAGTCGCATCATTCGACTCCATGATTGTACCAACATGCATGTCGGATACCTCAGACTTTACTATCAAGAATCTATAGCCAATGCTATGAAAAGCATATCCCAGAAAAACACAATCAACAGTTTTTGGTCCAAGATTGCGCTTCTTGGGAATTGGTACATTGACTTTAGCCAAACATCTCCAAGTCCGTAGGTAAGAGAGTTTCAATCTTTTCTTCTCCCATTCTTCGAATGGAGTTATCTCCTTATTCTTTGTGGGAACTCGGTTTAGGACATGACACGCAGTCAATATCGCCGCCTCCCCCCACCATACCTTCGAGAGACCCGATGTGTCTAACATGGCGTTAACCAAATCAGTTAGAGTGTGGTTCTTTCTTTCGGCCACCCCATTTGACTGAGGTGAGTAGGGAGGCGTCTGATACGTCTCAAACGTATCTATAATTTCTTATGTTCCATGCTACTTTTATGATGATACTCACATGTTTTATACACATTATATGTCATTATTATGCATTTTCCGGCACTAACCTATTGACGAGATGCCGAAGAGCCAGTTTGTTGTTTTCTGCTGTTTTTGGTTTCAGAAATCCTACAAAGGAAATATTCTCGGAATTGGACGAAATCAACGCCCAGGGTCTTATTTTTCCACGAAGCTTCCAGAAGACCGAGGGAGAAACGAAGTGGGGCCACGAGGTGGTGACACGCTAAGGCGGCGCGGCCAAGGAGGGGCCCGCGCCGCCCTAGTGTGTGGCCCCCCTGTCAGCCCTCCGACTCCGCCCTTCCGCCTACTTAAAGCCTTCGTCGCGAAAACCCCAGTACCGAGAGCCACGATACGGAAAACCTTCCGGAGACGCCGCCGCCGCCAATCCCATCTCGGGGGATTCAGGAGATCGCCTCCGGCCCCCTGCCGGAGAGGGGAATCATCTCCCGGAGGGCTCTTCATCGCCATGATCGCCTCCGGATCGATGTGTGAGTAGTTCACCCCTGGACTATGGGTCCATAGCAGTAGCTAGATGGTTGTCTTCTCCTCATTGTGCTATCATGTTAGATCTTGTGAGCTGCCTATCATGATCAAGATCATCTATTTGTAATGCTACATGTTGTGTTTGTTGGGATCCGATGAATATTGAATACTATGTCAAGTTGATTATCAATCTATCATATATGTTGTTTATGTTCTTGCATGCTCTCCGTTGCTAGTAGAGGCTCTGGCCAAGTTGATACTTGTGACTCCAAGAGGGAGTATTTATGCTCGATAGTGGGTTCATGATAGTGGGTTCATGCCTCCATTGAATCTCGGACAGTGACAGAAAGTTCTAAGGTTGTGCATGTGCTGTTGCCACTAGGGATAAAACATCGATGCTTTGTCTAAGGATATTTGTGTTGATTACATTACGCACCATACTTAATGCAATTGTCTCGTTGTTTGCAACTTAATACCGGAAGGGGTTCGGATGATAACTCCGAAGGTGGACTTTTTAGGTATAGATGCATGCTGGATAGCGGTCTATGTACTTTGTCGTAATGCCCTGATTAAATCTCATAGTACTCATCATGATATATGTATGTGCATTGTTATGCCTTCTTTATTTGTCAATTGCCCAGCTGTAGTTTGTTCACCCAACATGCCATTTATCTTATGGGAGAGACACCACTAGTGAGCTGTGGACCCCGGTCCATTCTTTTACATCTGAAATACAATCTACTGCAATACTTGTTCTTTACTGTTCTTCGCAAATAAACATCATCTTCCACACTATACATCTAATCCTTTGTTTACAGCAAGCCGGTGAGATTGACAACCTCACTGTTACGTTGGGGCAAAGTACTTTGATTGTGTTGTGCAGGTTCCACGTTGGCGCCGGAATCCTTGGTGTTGCGCCGCACTACACTCCGTCACCAACGACCTTCACGTGATCCTTGACTCCTACTGGTTCGATAACCTTGGTTTCTTACTGAGGGAAAACTTGATGCTGTACGCATCACACCTTCCTCTTGGGGTTCCCAACGGACGTGTGCTTCACGCGTATCAAGCTCTTTTTCTGGCGCCGTTGCCGGGAAGATCAAGACACGCTGCAAGGGGAGTCTCCACATCCAATCTCTTTACTTTGTTTTTGTCTTGCTTTGTTTTACTTTATTTACTGCTTTGTTTGCTCTTATATCAAAAACACACAAAAAATTAGTTGCTAGCTTTACTTTATTTACTGTCTTGTTCTTCATATTAAAAACACAAAAAAATTAGTTACTTGCATTTACTTTATTTAGTTTGCTTTATTTACTACTGCTAAAATGAATACTCCTGAGAATACTAAGTTGTGTGACTTCACTAGCACAAATAATAATGATTTCCTATGCACACCTATTGCTCCACTCGCTACTACAGCAGAATTCTTTGAAATTAAACCTCGCTTTACTAAATCTTGTTATGAGAGAGCAATTTTCTCGGTGTTAGTTCTGATGATGCTGCTGCCCATCTTAATAATTTTGTTGAACTATGTGAAATGCAAAAGTATAAGGATGTAGATGGTGACATTATAAAATTAAAATTGTTTCCTTTTTCCTTAAGAGGAAGAGCTAAAGATTGGTTGCTATCTTTGCCTAAGAATAGTATTGATTCATGGACTAAATGTAAAGATGCTTTTATTGGTAGATATTATCCTCCCGCTAAAATTATATCTTTGAGAAGTAGCATAATGAATTTCAAGCAATTTGATAATGAACATGTTGCTCAAGCATGGGAGAGAATGAAATCTTTGGTGAAGAATTGCCCTACCCATGGATCGACTACTTGGATGATCATCCAAACCTTTTATGCAGGATTGAATTTTTCTTCGCGGAACCTATTGGATTCAGCTGCTGGAGGTACCTTTATGTCCATTACTTTGGGGGTGGCAACAAAGCTTCTTGATGATATGATGATAAATTACTCCGAATGGCACACTGAAAGAGCTCCACAAGGTAAGAAGGTAAATTCTGTTGAAGAAACCTCCTCCTTGAGTGATAAGATTGATGCTATTATGTCTATGCTTGTGAATGGTAGATCTAATGTTGATCCTAATAATGTTCCTTTAGCTTCATTGGTTGCCCAAGAAGAACATGTTGATGTGAACTTCATTAAAAATAATAATTTCAACAACAATGCTTATAGGAATAATTCTGGTAACAACTATAGGCCATATCCTTCTGCTAATGGTAATGGTTATGGTAATTCTTATGGGAATTCCTACAACAATAATAGGATTGTGCACCCTGGTCTTGAAGCCATGCTTAAAGAATTTATTAGTACACAAACTGCTTTTAACAAATCTGTTGAAGAAAAGCTTGATAAAATTGATATTCTTGCTTCTAAAGTTGATAGACTTGCCTCTGATGTTGATCTTTTAAAATTGAAAGTTATGCCTAATAAGGATAATGATAATAAAATTGTTACTACAGCAAACGCCATCCAAGTTCGAATTAATGAAAATATTAGATTGATGGCTGAATTGCATGCTAGGTGGGAAAGAGAAGAAAACGAAAAACTAGCTAATGTAGCTAAAGTTTGGACTATTACCACCACTAGTAATGATAATTCTTCACATGTTGCTACACCCCCTACTATCAATGGTAAAATAATTGGTGTTGCCAATGTTTCTACTCCTAGTGCAAAGCGTGCAAAATTGCCTGAAACTGCTAAAACTGCTGAAACTGTTTGCGATAAAACTGCTGAAATTTTTCAAAATATTGGGGACAATGATCCCATTGTTGTAGATCATAATGGTTTAGATTTTGATGATTGTCACATCTCTGAAGTTATAAAGTTCTTACAAAAACTTGCTAAAAGTCCCAATGCTAGTGCTATAAATTTGGCCTTTACAAAACATATTACAAATGCTCTCATAAAAGCTAGAGAAGAGAAACTAAAACTTGAAACTTCTATTCCTAGGAAGTTAGAAGATGGTTGGGAGCCCATCATTAAGATGAGGGTCAATGATTTTGATTGTAATGTTTTATGTGATCTTGGTGCAAGTATTTCTGTTATGCCTAAGAAAATCTATGATATGCTTGACTTGCCACCATTGAAAAATTGTTATTTGGATGTTAATCTTGCTGATAATGCTATAAAGAAACCTTTGGGGAGGATTGATAATGTTCGCATTATAGTTAACAATAACCTTGTCCCCGTTGATTTTGTTGTCTTGGATATTGAATGCAATGCATCTTGTCCCATTATATTGGGAAGACCTTTTCTTCGAACTGTTGGTGCTACCATTGATATGAAGGAAGATAATATTAAGTATCAATTTCCTCTTAAGAAAGGTATGGAACACTTCCCTAGAAAGAGAATGAAGTTACCTTATGATTCTATTATTAGAACAAATTGTGATGTTGATGCTTCGTCTCTTGACAATACTTGATACACACTTTCTGCGCCTAGCTGAAAGGCGTTAAAGAAAAGCGCTTATGGGAGACAACCCATTATTTTACTTCTGCACTTTGTTTTATATTTGAGTCTTGGAAGTTGTTACTACTGTAGCAACCTCTCCTTATCTTTATTGTATTGCATTGTTGTGCCAAGTAAAGTCTTTGATAGTAAAGTCAATACTAGATTTGGATTAGTGCGCAGGAACAGATTTCTTGCTGTCACGAAATTGAGCCGCCCCTGCTGTAGAAAATTTATAAAAATATGCCAATTTACGTGCGTGATCCTCAGATATGTACGCAACTTTCATTCAATTTGGGCATTTTCATCTGAGCAAGTTAAGTGCCTCTGAAAAATTCGTCTTTACGGACTGTTCTGTTTTGACAGATTCTGCCTTTTATTTCGCATTGCATGTTTTGCTATGTTTGATGGATTTCTTTGTTCCATTAACTTTCGGTAGCTTTGTGCAATGTTCAGAAGTGTTAAGAATGATTATGTCACCTCTGAATATATGAATTTTCAATTATGCACTAACCCTCTAATGAGTTTGTTTTGAGTTTGGTGTGGAGGAAGTTTTCAAGGGTCAAGAGAGGAGGATGATACAATATGATCAAGAAGAGTGAAAAGTCTAAGCTTGGGGATGCCCCCGTGGTTCATCCCCGCATATTTTAAGAAGACTCAAGCATCTAAGCTTGGGGATGCCCAAGGCATCCCTTCTTCATCGACAACTTATCAGGTCACCTCTAGTGAAACTATATTTTTATTCCGTCACATCTTATGTGCTTTACTTGGAGCGTCTGTTTGTTTTTATTTTTGTTTTTGTTTGAATAAATTCGGATCCTAGCATTCCTTGTTTGGGAGAGAGACACGCTCCGCTGTTTCGTATGAACACATATGTTCTTAGCTTTATTCTTAATGTTCATGGCGAAGGTTGAAACTGCTTCGTTCATTGTTATATGGTTGGAAACAGAAAATGCTGCATGTGGTAATTGGTATAATGTCTTGAATAATTTGATACTTGGCAATTGTTGTGCTCATATAGATCATGTTTAAGCTCTTGCATCATGTACTTTGTACCTATTAATGAAGAACTACATAGAGCTTGTTAAAATTTGGTTTGCATGATTGGTCTCTAGAGTGTAGATATTTTCTAGTTAAGGTGTTTGAACTACAAGGAAGACGATGTAAAGTATTATAATGCTTGCAATATGTTCATATTTCAATTTTGCTGCACCGTTTCATACTTGAGTTTGCTTCAAACAACCTTGCTAGCCTAGCCTTGTATTGAGAGGAATTCTTCTCGTGCATCCAAATCCTTGAGCCAAAAACTATGCCATTTGTGTCCACCATACCTACCTACTACATGGTATTTCTCTGCCATTCCAAAGTAAATTACTTGAGTGCTACCTTTAAAATTCTATCCTTTGTCTTTGCAATATATAGCTCATGGGAAAATAGCCTTAAAAACTATTGTGGTGAAGAATATGTAGCTATGTATCTTATTTCTTAATAAGTTGCTTGTTGAGCGGTAACCATGTTTCTGGGGACGCCATCAACTTTTACCTTTGTTTAATATCATGTGAGTTGCTATGCATGTTCGTCTTGTCTGAAGTAAGGGCGATTTTCATGATCAAATGGTTTGAGTATGCATATTGTTAGAGAAGAACATTGGGCCGCTAACTAAAGCCATGATCCATGGTGGAAGTTTCAGTTTGGACAATTAATCCTCAATCTCTTATGAGAATTTTAAGCTGTTGTTGAATGCTTATGCGTTAAAGAGGAGTCCATTATCCGTTGTCTATGTTGTCCCGGTATGGATGTCTAAGTTGAGAATAATCAAAAAGCGAGAAATCCAATGCGAACTTTCTCCTTAGACCTTTGTACGAGCGGCATAGAGGTACCCCTTTGTGACACTTGGTTGAAACATATGCTATGCAATGATAATCCATGTTAATCCAAGCTAATTAGGACAAGGTGCGAGCACTATTGGTATACTATGCATGAGGCTTGCAACTTATAGGATATCTTATACATAACACATATGATTTATTACTACCATTGACAAAAATTGTTTCTATGTTTTCAAAATGAAAAGCTCTAGCACAAATATAGTAATCCATGCTTCCCTCCGCGAAGGGCCTATCTTCTACTTTATTGTTGAGTCAGTTTACCTATTCTTTCTATCTTAGAAGCAAACACTTGTATCAACTGTGTGCATGGATTCTTACATGTTTACCTATTGCACTTGTTATATTACTTTGTGTTGACAATTATCCATGAGATAAATATGTTGAAGTTGAAAGCAACTGCTGAAACTTATATCTTCCTTTGTGTTGCTTCAAAGCTTTCTACTAAGAATTTATTGCTTTATGAGTAACTCTTATGCAAGTCTTATTGATGCTTGTCTTGAAAGTATTATTCATGAAAAGTCTTTGCTATATGATTCATTTGTTTACTCATTGTCTTCACCATTGCTTCGAATTGCTGCATTTATCTCATATGCTTTACAATAGTATTGATCAAGATTATGATAGCATGTCACTTCAGAAATTATCCTTGTTATCGTTTACCTACTCGAGGGCAAGTAGGAACTAAGCTTGGGGATGCTTGATACGTCTCAAACGTATCTATAATTTCTTATGTTCCATGCTACTTTTATGATGATACTCACATGTTTTATACACATTATATGTCATTATTATGCATTTTCCGGCACTAACCTATTGACGAGATGCCGAAGAGCCAGTTGCTGTTTTCTGATGTTTTTGGTTTCAGAAATCCTAAAGAGGAAATATTCTCGGAATTGGACGAAATCAACGCCCAGGGTCTTATTTTTCCACGAAGCTTCCAGAAGACCGGGGGAGAAACGAAGTGGGGCCACGAGGTGGCGACACGCTAAGGCGGCGCGTCCAAGGAGGGGCCCGCGCCGCCCTAGTGTGTGGCCCCCCTGTCAGCCCTCCGACTCCGCCCTTCCGCCTACTTAAAGCCTTCGTTGCGAAAACCCCAGTACCGAGAGCCACGATACGGAAAACCTTCCAGAGACGCCGCCGCCGCCAATCCCATCTCGGGGGATTCAGGAGATCGCCTCCGGCACCCTGTCGGAGAGGGGAATCATCTCCCGAAGTGCTCTTCATCGCCATGATCGCCTCCGGATCGATGTGTGAGTAGTTCACCCCTGGACTATGGGTCCATAGCAGTAGCTAGATGGTTGTCTTCTCCTCATTGTGCTATCATGTTAGATCTTGTGAGCTTCCTATCATGATCAAGATCATCTATTTGTAATGCTACATGTTGTGTTTGTTGGGATCCGATGAATATTGAATACTATGTCAAGTTGATTATCAATCTATCATATATATTGTTTATGTTCTTGCATGCTCTCCGTTTCTAGTAGAGGCTCTGGCCAAGTTGATACTTGTGACTCCAAGAGGGAGTATTTATGCTCGATAGTGGGTTCATGCCTCCATTGAATCTGGGATAGTGACAGAAAGTTCTAAGGTTGTGGATGTGCTTGTTGCCACTAGGGATAAAACATCGATGCTTTGTCTAAGGATATTTGTGTTGATTACATTACGCACCATACTTAATGCAATTGTCTCGTTGTTTGCAACTTAATACTGGAAGGGGTTCGGATGATAACCTCGAAGGTGGACTTTTTAGGCATAGATGCATGTCTGGATAGCGGTCTATGTACTTTGTCGTAATGCCCTGATTAAATCGCATAGTACTCATCATGATATATGTATGTGCATTGTTATGCCTTCTTTATTTGTCAATTGTCCAACTGTAATTTGTTCACCCAACATGCCATTTATCTTATGGGAGAGACACCACTAGTGAACTGTGGACCTCGGTCCATTCTTTTACATCTGAAATACAATCTACTGCAATACTTGTTCTTTACTGTTCTTCGCAAACAAACATCATCTTCCACACTATACATCTAATCCTTTGTTTACAGCAAGCCGGTGAGATTGACAACCTCACCGTTACGTTGGGGCAAAGTACTTTGATTGTGTTGTGCAGGTTCCACGTTGGCGCCGGAATCCCTGGTGTTGCGCCGCACTACACTCCGTCACCAACGACCTTCACGTGATCCTTGACTCCTACTGGTTCGATAACCTTGGTTTTGTACTGAGGGAAAACTTGCTGCTGTACGCATCACACCTTCCTCTTGGGGTTCCCAACGGACGTGTGCTTCACGCGTATCAGCGTCCTCTCATGGATTATACCATGTTCCGCACAAAATGAGTCAAACTCATTGGAGAAATACTCTCCACCACGATCAGACCTAAGCCGCTTGATCTTTCGTTCAAGTTGATTTTCTCTTTCAGCTTTATAGATTTTGAATAAACTTAGGGACTAGTTGAGTCATCAATCAACGTCATGAAGTATTTCTTTCCACCTTTTGTCAACACACCATTCATCTCGCAAATATCTGAATGTATTAGTTCTAGAGGTGCCAAATTTCTTACCTCCGCAGCCGTATGAGACTTGCGAGGTTGCTTAGCTTGAACACACACTTGACACTTAGGACCCTTTACATTAGTGAAACTCGGGATTAAATTCAGTTTAGCTAGCCGCGTCATACAACCAAAATTAACATGACAAAGACGTGAATGCCAAACATTTGTCTCAATGTTGGTGCAAATATGATTAACAACTTTATTACAAACGTCCGACGGGGATAGGCGGAACAAACCTCCGCACTCATAGCCTTTACCAACAAAGGTTCCAAATTTTGACACAACAAATTTATTGGACTCAAACACAATCTTGTAGCCATCACGACACAGAAGCGATCCGCTAACAAGATTTTTATTGATAGAAGGGACATGATGCACGTTCTTCAGGCGCACGATCTTCCTAGAAGTGAACTTCAGATCGACCGTACCAACACCACAAACAGTAGCATGCGAGCCGTTGCCCATCAACACGGAGGAAGTCCCTGCGACCTGATAAGAAGAAAACATGGAGATATCAGCACAAACGTGTACATTGGCACCTGTGTCAATCCACCATTCAGGAGAATGACATATTGAAAGGACAGTAGGAAATATACCATACCCAGCATCCTTCATCTCAGTGTCTCCAATGACAACATTCGCCGTCTTGCCGCCCTTTCCTTGCTGACGCTTGTCAAAGCGGTTTGGGCAATTGGGAGCCCAATGATCAGGATCACCACAGACGTGGCATACTCCTTTCTTCTTATCGGTCTTCCTTTTGAAATTGGTAGACTGTGAGGCCTTGTTCTTCCCATCAAATTTTCCTGTGCCATCATACTTGTTCTTGTTCTTGGACTTGTAGGATTGGAAGTTCTTCTTCGTACCAAGTTGGCACTAGAACCTCCCTCAACACCTCGAGCACGTGTGTCTTTTGCCCTTGCCTTTTCTTCCACGTCAAGAGACCCAATGAGATCCGTAGTGGAGAACTCTTGTCTCTTGTGCTTCAGAGAAGTAGCAAAATTCCTCCATGAAGGAGGAAGCTTGGCAATGATACCTCCGGCAATAAACTTGTCCGGCAACACACAAGTGAACTGCTCAAGTTCCTTAGCAATGGATCGCATCTCATGAGCCTGCTCAACGATGGAGCGCTCATTAGTCATCTTGAAGTCATAAAATTGTTCCATGACATACAGTTCACTGCCCGCATCCGAGACCCCAAACTTGGCCTCGATTTCGTCCCACATATCCTTGCCCGTAGAGATGGACAAATACGAGTCAACAATGTTCTCACCAAGAACGCTGATGATAGCACCCCTCAGAAGGGTGTCGGCATCCTCAAAAGCTTTCTCCTCGAGGGGAGTAAGCTCTCCTTCGAGCTTGCCCTTAGTGGCATCAAAGCATCTCATGGTTGTAAGCCAGAGAATAGCTCTCGCACGCCACCTCTTGTAATTCACGCCCTCGAAAGGAGGAGGCTTAAGAGATGAAGCAAAGCTAACCGGGGAATAATGCCTATAAGGTTTGTTGAATATATTAGCAAATTTCCCCATGATTTAATCAAAGAAAATAGTAGATAAAACATGACTAAAAAGTTTGAGACTAAACTAGTGATACGTCTCCGACGTATCGATAATTTCTTATGTTCCATGCCACATTATTGATGATATCTACATGTTTTATGCACACTTTATGTCATATTCGTGCATTTTCTGGAACTAACCTATTAACAAGATGCCGAAGAGCCGCTTGTCTGTTTTCTGCTGTTTTTGGTTTCAGAAATCCTAGTAACGAAATATTCTCAGAATTGGACGAAATCAACGCCCAGGGTTCTATTTTGCCACGAAGCTTCCAGAAGACCGAAGAGGAGTCGAAGTGGGGCCACGAGGCGCCGCCACCATAGGGCGGCGCGGCCCAGGCCCTAGCCGCGCCGACCTATGGTGTGGGGCCCTCGTGTGGCCCCTCGCGTTGCCCTTTCGCCTACTTAAAGCCTCCGTCGCGAAACCCCCAGTACCGAGAGCCACGATACGGAAAACCTTCCAGAGACGCCGCCGCCGCCAATCCCATCTCGGGGGATTCTGGAGATCTCCTCCGGCACCCTGCCGGAGAGGGGATTCATCTCCCGGAGGACTCTTCACCGCCATGGTCGCCTCCGGAGTGATGAGTGAGTAGTTCACCCCTGGACTATGGGTCCATAGCGAGTAGCTAGATGGTTGTCTTCTCCTCATTGTGCTTCATTGTTGGATCTTGTGAGCTGCCTAACATGATCAAGATCATCTATCTGTAATACTATATGTTTTGTTTGTCGGGATCCGATGGATAGAGAATACTATGTTATGTTAATTATCAAGTTATTACCTATGTGTTGTTTATGATCTTGCATGCTCTCCGTTATTAGTAGAGGCTCGGCCAAGTTTTTGCTCTTAACTCCAAGAGGGAGTATTTATGCTCGATAGTGGGTTCATGCCTCCATTGATATCTGGGACAGTGACAGAAAGTTCTAAGGTTGTGGATGTGATGTTGCCACTAGGGATAAAACATTGATGCTATGTCTAAGGATGTAGTTGTTGATTACATTACGCACCATACTTAATGCAATTGTCTGTTGTTTTACAACTTAATACTGGAAGGGGTTCGGATGATAACCTGAAGGTGGACTTTTTAGGCATAGATGCGGTTGGATGGCGGTCTATGTACTTTGTCGTAATGCCCAATTAAATCTCACTATACTTATCATGACATGTATGTGCATTGTTATGCTCTCTCTATTTGTCAATTTCCCGACCGTAATTTGTTCACCCAACATGCTTTTATCTTATGGGAGAGACACCTCTAGTGAACTGTGGACCCCGGTCCATTCTTTTATACTCGAAATACAAATCTGCTTGCAATACTTGTTTTACTTGTTTTCTTGCAAACAATCATCTTCCACACAATACGGTTAATCCTTTGTTACAGACAAGCCGGTGAGATTGACAACCTCACTGTTTCGTTGGGGCAAAATACTTTGGTTGTGTTGTGCAGGTTCCACGTTGGCGCCGGAATCTCTGGTGTTGCGCCGCACTACATCCCGCCGCCATGAACCTTCAACGTGCTTCTTCACTCCTACTGGTTCGATTAAACCTTGGTTTCTAACTGAGAGAAACTTGCCGCTGTGCGCATCACACCTTCCTCTTGGGGTTCCCAACGGACGTGTCAGCTACACGCATCAAGCAAATTTACGGCGCCGTTGCCGGGGAGATCAAGACACGCTCGCAAGGGGAGTCTCCACTTCCCAACCTCTTTACTTTGTTTTTGTCTTGCTTTATTTTATTTACTACTTTGTTTGCTGCATTATATCAAAACACAAAAAAATTAGTTGCTAGCTTTACTTTATTTACTATCTTGTTTGCTATATCAAAAACACAAAAAAAAATTAGTTTACTTGCATTCATTTTTATTTAGTTTGCTTTATTTACTACTGCTAAAATGAGTAATCCTGAAGTTGAAGTTCGTTCATTAGTGTCCTAGGAACTTGTGTTGACCATGATAATCAAATCAATAGGATTGGCGAACTTGAAAAAGCTATGGGAACCTTGGGTTCAACCTTTTCATCTTTAAAGTTTAGAGAAAAAGCTTATGTGGGTAAGGAGCAAAAGTTTATGTATGTCTCTAAAGTGCCTAAACCAAAGAAATATTATTATAGGCCTAAAATTGACAAACCCCTTAGTACCACTACAGATGGGGGAGCTTATGATATCAATGCTCCATCTCTCGATAATACTTGATATACACTTTCTGCGCCTAGCTGAAAGGCGTTAAAGAAAAGCGCTTATGGGAGACAACCCATGTTTTTACTACATTATTTTTATTTTATATTTGAGTCTTGGAAGTTGTTTACTACTGTAGCAACCTCTCCTTGTCTTAGTTTTGAGTTTTGTTGTGCCAAGTAAAGTCTTTGATAGTAAAGTAAATACTAGATTTGGATTACTGCGCAGAAACAGATTTCTTTGCTGTCACGAATCTGGGTCTAATTCTCTGTAGGTAACTCAGAAAATTAAGACAATTTACGTGAGCGATCCTCAGATACGTACGCAACTTTCATTCAATTTGGGCATTTTCATTTGAGCAAGTCTGGTGCCTCGATAAAATCCATCTTTACGGACTGTTCTGTTTTGACAGATTCTGCCTTTTGTTTCGCATTGCCTCTTTTGCTATGTTGGATGAATTTCTTTGATCCATTAATGTCCAGTAGCTTTATGCAATGTCCAGAAGTGTTAAGAATGATTGTGTCACCTCTGAACATGTTAATTTTTATTGTGCACTAACCCTCTAATGAGTTGTTTCGAGTTTGGTGTGGAGGAAGTTTTCAAGGATCAAGAGAGGAGTATGATACAATATGATCAAGGAGAGTGAAAGCTCTAAGCTTGGGGATGCCCCGGTGGTTCACCCCTGCATATTCTAAGAAGACTCAAGCGTCTAAGCTTGGGGATGCCCAAGGCATCCCCTTCTTCATCGACAACATTATCAGGTTCCTCCCCTGAAACTATATTTTTATTCGGCCACATCTTATGTGCTTTGCTTGGAGCGTCGGTTTGTTTTTGTTTTTGTTTTCTTTGAATAAAATGGATCCTAGCATTCACTGTATGGGAGAGAGACACGCTCCGCTGTAGCATATGGACAAGTATGTCCTTAGGCTCTACTCATAGTATTCATGGCGAAGTTTCTTCTTCGTTAAATTGTTATATGGTTGGAATTGGAAAATGCTACATGTAGTAATTCTAAAATGTCTTGGATAATTTGATACTTGGCAATTGTTGTGCTCATGTTTAATCTCTTGCATCATATACTTTGCACCCATTAATGAAGAAACACTTAGAGCTTGCTAATTTGGTTTGCATATTTGGTTTCTCTAGAGTCTAGATAATATCTAGTATTGAGTTTTGAACAACAAGGAAGACGGTGTAGAGTCTTATAATGTTTACAATATGTCTTTTATGTGAGTTTTGTTGCACCGTTCATCCTTGTGGTTGTTTCAAATAACCTTGCTAGCCTAAACCTTGTATCGAGAGGGAATACTTCTCATGCATCCAAAATCCTTGAGCCAACTACTATGCCATTTGTGTCCACCATACCTACCTACTACATGGTATTTCTCCGCCATTCCAAAGTAAATTGCTTGAGTGCTACCTTTAAAATTCCATCATTCACCTTTGCAATATATAGCTCATGGGACAAATAGCTTAAAAACTATTGTGGTATTGAATATGTACTTATGCACTTTATCTCTTATTAAGTTGCTTGTTGTGCGATAACCATGCTTCGGGGACGCCATCAACTATTCTTTGTCGAATATCATGTGAGTTGCTATGCATGTCCGTCTTGTCCGAAGTAAGAGAGATCTACCACCTTAATGGTTGGAGCATACATATTGTTAGAGAAGAACATTGGGCCGCTAACTAAAGCCATGATTCATGGTGGAAGTTTCAGTTTTGGACATATATCCTCAATCTCATATGAGAATAATAATTGTTGCCACATGCTATGCATTAAAGAGGAGTCCATTATCTGTTGTCCATGTTGTCCCGGTATGGATGTCTAAGTTGAGAATAATCAAAAGCGAGAAATCCAAAATGCGAGCTTTCTCCTTAGACCTTTGTACAGGCGGCATGGAGGTACCCCATTGTGACACTTGGTTAAAACATGTGTATTGCGATGATCCGGTAGTCCAAGCTAATTAGGACAAGGTGCGGGCACTATTAGTATACTATGCATGAGGCTTGCAACTTGTAAGATATAATTTACATAACTCATATGCTTTATTACTACCGTTGACAAAATTGTTTCATGTTTTCAAAATAAAAACTCTAGCACAAATATAGCAATCAATGCTTTCCTCTTTGAAGGACCATTCTTTTTACTTTTATGTTGAGTCAGTTCACCTATCTCTCTCCACCTCAAGAAGCAAACACTTGTGTGAACTGTGCATTGATTCCTACATACTTGCATATTGCACTTGTTATATTACTCTATGTTGACAATTATCCATGAGATATACATGTTACAAGTTGAAAGCAACCGCTGAAACTTAATCTTCCTTTTGTTGCTTCAATACCTTTACTTTGATTTATTGCTTTATGAGTTAACTCTTATGCAAGACTTATTGATGCTTGTCTTGAAGTACTATTCATGAAAAGTCTTTGCTTTATGATTCACTTGTTTACTCATGTCATTACCATTGTTTTGATCGCTGCATTCATTACATATGTTTACAAATAGTATGATCAAGGTTATGATGGCATGTCACTTCAGAAATTATCTTTGTTATCGTTTTACCTGCTCGGGACGAGCAGAACTAAGCTTGGGGATGTTGATGCGTCTCCGACGTATCGATAATTTCTTATGTTCCATGCCACATTATTGATGATATCTACATGTTTTATGCACACTTTATGTCATATTCGTGCATTTTCTGGAACTAACCTATTAACAAGATGCCGAAGAGCCGATTCTTCGTTTTCTGCTGTTTTTGGTTTCGTAAATCCTAGTAACGAAATATTCTCGGAATTGGACGAAATCAACGCCCGGGGTCCTATTTTGCCACGAAGCTTCCGGAAGACCGAAGAGGAGTCGAAGTGGGGCCACGAGGCGCCGCCACCATAGGGCGGCGCGGCCCAGTGCCCCGGCCGCGCCGACCTATGGTGTGGGGCCCTCGTGTGGCCCCTCGCGTTGCCCTTTCGCCTACTTAAAGCCTCCGTCGCGAAACCCCCGATACCGAGAGCCACGATACGGAAAACCTTCCGCAGACGCCGCCGCCGCCAATCCCATCTCGGGGGATTCCGGAGATCTCCTCCGGCACCCTGCCGGAGAGGGGATTCATCTCCCGGAGGACTCTTCACCGCCATGGTCGCCTCCGGAGTGATGAGTGAGTAGTTCACCCCTGGACTATGGGTCCATAGCAGTAGCTAGATGGTTGTCTTCTCCTCATTGTGCTTCATTGTTGGATCTTGTGAGCTGCCTAACATGATCAAGATCATCTATCTGTAATACTATATGTTGTGTTTGTAGGGATCCGATGGATAGAGAATACTATGTTATGTTAATTATCAAGTTATTACCTATGTGTTGTTTATGATCTTGCATGCTCTCCGTTATTAGTAGAGGCTCCGGCCAAGTTTTTGCTCTTAACTCCAAGAGGGAGTATTTATGCTCGATAGTGGGTTCATGCCTCCATTGATATCTCGGGACGATGACGGAAAGTTCTAAGGTTGTGGATGTCTTGTTGCCACTAGGGATAAAACATTGATGCTATGTCTAAGGATGTAGTTGTTGATTACATTACGCACCATACTTAATGCAATTGTCCGTTGTTTTACAACTTAATACTGGAAGGGGTTCGGATGATAACCTCGAAGGTGGACTTTTTAGGCATAGATGCGGTTGGATGGCGGTCTATGTACTTTGTCGTAATGCCCAATTAAATCTCACTATACTTATCATGACATGTATGTGCATTGTTATGCTCTCTCTATTTGTCAATTGCCCGACTGTAATTTGTTCACCCAACATGCTTTTATCTTATGGGAGAGACACCTCTAGTGAGCTGTGGACCCCGGTCCATTCTTTTATACTCGAAATACAAATCTGTTCGCAATACTTGTTTTATCTGTTTTCTTGCAAACAATCATCTTCAACACAATACGGTTAATCCTTTGTTACGGCAAGCCGGTGAGATTGACAACCTCACTGTTTCGTTGGGGCAAAGTACTTTGGTTGTGTTGTGCGGGTTCCACGTTGGCGCCGGAATCTCCGGTGTTGCGCCGCACTACATCCCGCCGCCATCAACCTTCAACGTGCTTCTTGACTCCTACTGGTTCGATTAAACCTTGGTTTCTAACTAAGGGAAACTTGCCGCTGTGCGCATCACACCTTCCTCTTGGGGTTCCCAACGGACATGTCAGCTACACGCATCAACTAGTCATGCAAATCACCATAGAATAAAGGAGCAACAAGTCTAAACAGATTGATAAGAGCAATGTGTTCCCTGACAACGAGCCTGAACATGTTGCTAGGAGAAGGAAGAACATCATGATCTCATAAAAGGAAGGCAAGAACACATACGGTCCAGAAGAGGAACCAGCGGTGGTGTTGTCGCCGTTGAGAGCCATGTCGGCCGAAGAGGTTGCTGATGTCGGGGAAGAAGTCGTCGTTGGGAAAGTAGTCGTCGGCCTCCGTGTCGATGTCGAAGTCAGCGGTCGCGCTAGAGCGCTCCCCAAAAACCTTATCGCCTCTCTCCCGTACAGGATCACAAGAGACGGGGTTCCGGAGGCCTGCTGTCCCGTCCAGCGGTGCACGCCGGTAGACGGGATGGAGAAGTCTTGAGCGGCGGCGCAAAGCTCTGGAACCGAGTGGTAGGCGCATAGATGTGTCTCGTCGTGTATCTCTGGAGAGGAGCGACCTCTTTTATAGGCACAGAGAGAGGAGCTGAACAGGCCACGCGAGGAGATGAAACGAAGGGCCAGGGAGGTGAACCGAACGAGCAACAGCCGAAGCCGAACAGTCTTCGTATTCAAAACCCACTAAAAGAAACGTTTCAGATTCTTGCGTCTGTTCATATACCCATTCGTGAGTGGCAAAAAGAAAGAGAGAGAGGCTCTCGGCTCGAGGCATTCCCGCAACCCGCGGCGTGACGTGACGAGGCGAGCGAGCGAGCGGCGGCGTCGTCGGAGGAGGAGCGCGCGTGTGGTCAGCTCCTATTTCCTCCTATTATTTCTCTCATACAAATGGTATGAAGAGCTCTCCTTATAAGCTGCTCCAACTCTTCTTCAACTAGCAATGTGGGACTAAACTTTTGTCCCACCCCTGCCATGCATGAATGGGCCATGTGGGCCTCTAGGATTTATTAGGAATTTCTAGAATATTTATTGTGTTGGTCCAATATGGGCCAAAATTCCAACAGGAATTTGGGAGAGAAGAACTTGAGTATCTTAGTGGTGTTCTTAGCCATTGCATTAGGTGCATCGGTTTGGGTTCTCTCCGGGGTTTCGGTCTCGTAGAGGGCGTGTTTGACCTTAGTGGTGTTCTTGTAGCCTTCTGTGGCCTTGTAGCCTTTGTGGCCTTGTCGTCTTTGTGGCATGGTAGTCTTTGTGGCGTTGTTGCCTTTGTGGAGTGTGGTAGCCTTTGTGGTTTTGGTGCCGGTTGTGGCGCGTTGGTGTCTTGGTGGCCTTGTCACCGGTGTGGCGTGTTGTAGCCTCTTGTGGCCTTGTACTTGAGAGCCTCCGTGTTGTGGAGTTGCCTCAAGCTTGATACTTGGGATTTTGCCCAAGCTTGTACGGGTTCGGTGACCACCCTCAAGGGTCCCTTAGTGGATCGAGGCTTTCCACTTGGTGGAAGGGCTCGAGGAGAATACGTTGGCCCTAGTGGCTCATTGGAGTGCCTCGTGTCTCCACACCGCTCCAACGGAGACGTAGCACCCTTGGGTGTAAACTTCGGGATACATCGTCGTCTCCTCGTGCACCGGTTACTTCTAAACCCGAGCTCCTTTACCTATGCGCTTTACATTGTGATATCTATCATGCTTAATGTTCTATACCTAGATTGTTATCACCTTGTTGCTCATCAGGCTAGCATAGGTTGTTGGTGCACTTAGGCAAACCCCTAGTTGATAGGCGTTGAGCTAAACTAGTAAACACTTAGAAGTTTTATTCCGCCTAGCTCTCAAGTAGAAGTTTATATACACCGCCTATTCACCCCCCTCTAGGCGACGTCCTAGTACATTCAGCTAGGGTTGGGGGGAGAGGCGCTAAGATTTGTGTGAGGTACGATGCGCGAGCGCCCTTTTATACGTTGGAGGGAGGCGAGGGAGCGGTGGCACGCATTAACGCCAGCACGGAGAGCTAGGCGCGACGAGGCGTGTTGTTGCGCCTCTGTGGAAGCTGCACCGTTGGCGCGCGCCAATTACTTCCGTCGCGAGTGACGCGTCGGGCCCGCCACTCCCCACCTCGCTTCTCGCTCTGTCCGGCACGCCCGAAGCGTCCCTGTGGAGCGGGGACGGGCTCGGAGCGCTGGACACCGTATTGGGTTGCGCTAGGTGAAAGGGGACTTTGGGCGCACAATTGGGGCCAAAAATATCCGGCGCACCCCAAAAACCTTTGGAAAACGCTTTAGAGACGCGACTGGAGATGCTCTTATGAGCTGTATATGGCTCTTCCAGTTGTGGGTTGTAAGGGCATGTGCAATGGTTGATAAGATAACCTGCAAGGTAATCTAGATATGGTAACCTTATTTTTAGTTTTTTTGCTAACAAGACATCCTAAAAATATTATGAGAGAAATTGTGCTAACACATCGTCTCTTAATTAAGAGAAGACAAAAAAAATCCAACCTTCTCTTTCCTCCACCTCAGCATTTATCCAACGTGACACTGCTAAGAAATCATTATTGTACGTGCCATAAGATTTCTTAAGATGGCGGGCTGAATGGTTATGTTTGTCTTGCTCATCAGCCAGACGAAGGTACAACAACCAAACGCAAAAGGTTATGGTGATTGGATAAACGGAACGGTTATTTCTGAGTTGGCAGATATGCTGAGGGGGATAGATATGTTGAGAGAAATAGATAGTGGGGGTTATTATGGTGGGATGAACTACTTAGTTATATAAAAATACCGCTTAACCAATTACCAAAAAGGTTTGTAATACTTTTTGAAGGGGACAAACTAAAGGTCATAAAAATAACGCGCCATATAATTTTCGCTAAACGGCATTCAATAAATAAATGTTGAATAGATTCATTCTTGTCACAAAAAAACACATGTCTTACATCATGCCAATTTCTTTTAGCAAGATTATCTTTGGTCAAAATAACCTCACTATGTAGAAACCACATAAAAATCAAAATGTATTTATGGAGGTATTTTGTGTGATCATTTAATAAGTCAAGATACAATGATTTGACAGTATAAACGGATAAGCTTGTAAGACCCCAAACAACTGGATATACATAAGACGTTCCACTAACTCTAACCATTGCGTCCACTTGTTGGGTGGTGTTAGAGCTCTTCGAAAAGTTATATGAAGAGGGCAATGACCTAAAGTATCGGCTACCGAAACTTGTTTTTCTTACACTATACTAGACCATAAAAGCGCGCGTTGCTGCACCATCTATCTTCACAAAAGAATGTTCACAAAATTGGGAAAATGAGACATTTGGCAAATTTTGACCAATTTGAATTACAACATGATGATACATGTTATCTAGCATATTTATATAAATTTTGAACTACTGCACTGACATAATTGCTTTCCTTTTGCACTTTGTATATATCACATTCATGAGAACGTAGTACAGAAATTCAACAGAAAAACACTACAAATTATATCCTCTGAAGTTATTCTTGCACAAAATTTAACTCTCAACTATAATATAAAGGTCCCATTCTCAAAGAATTCAAGGCTTGCATTGTTGAGCACTAATGCACGTTTTAATGTGGCTAATCCTGAATGCCATTATGAAGTAAAACACTGAAACTAAAAGTCGCCCCTTGCAGCACAACCAATCACAAACCATAATGTAAGAAATTTGCAAGAATCATAACCATTATCTGACAAATAGGAACACTGTGCACATAACTGATGTTCAGTATTCATGGATGCCAAATGAACAAAAATAGTATAATACTCCCTCCGTCTCTAAAATACATGGCGTATAAACTTTATATAAGAAGTCAATGTTTTTAATGTTTGACCAAGAATATATATCAACATATGAACATTTGTAATACCAAATCAATACCAGTAGATTCATCATAAGATATACTTCCACAATATACTTATTTAATATTATAGTTGTTGCTATGTTCTTCAATATATTTAGTTAAAGTTTGAAAACATTGACTTCTTAAGTAAGTTTATACGCCACCTCCTATGGGACAGAGGGAGTAGATTTTACTTCTGTGTATCAACAACCATGTGAATAAGATCTAAGAAAGCTTATTAAACCCTGCTGAGACACAAAACCTACGAAATCTAATCTCACCTCTTTCTGATCTCGTATTTATCTGTATCTTCACATCAGGAATTCGTTAGTTCGATATCCACTTATCCTAGTATATGTAGAATTGAGAACCTCAATTGCAACTGAAATAGCAAGCCAATTAATACCCTGGTTACCTGCAAAGAAATTGCACTCAGGTTAGTCTGGAAGACGCATAAACAAAGTTTTTTCTAATATTGATTGCAAACCAGACAACTAACTAAACTTACGGATGGCCGAGGGGTTAGCTGAGGGGCTGGATGTTAGTACCTTGCTTGTCAGATCTTGTATTCTGAAATAAAATCTATAGCTCGCAAAGAACATAGCAACTAAAAGATACGCTTTGAATGGAGCATGAAATATTAAACTGAAAAATGAAATCCGTACTTACTTAACAAGTGCAAAGGTGGTAACATCTGATTACAGTGGCATGCTAGGCTGCTAGTTGAATGAACAAGAGAAAACTCATATCCTATTATGCTCAAATCCCCATAAGCATAAGCCAGAATTACTAATTCAACGATATTCCACAAATACAAAAAATGATTACCCAATAATAGTCTAATCCAGAACATCCAAATAATTGCTTGGGACAACCATGCATAAGACAATAAGCAGGAATGGAAAGATATTACATGGTTGTAAAATATTCCTACATTTTAAGTGAATTATTACTAGTATTTATTTCTTTATTAGGCAGAGATTGAAGAACATTGAAATATGATAGTCCAATATTTGTTTGCTCCCATCTGTAACAAAGTAGTAGCAACGTATGTGTTACTATGGAGAAATTCAAATACTTTACATAAGGAGAAAGTAGGTATTTATGCAATCAGGATATAAAACTGAAATACATTTAGCCCACCTACCGAGGCACCCAGGAAAATGAACTGGAGAGAGACGAATTACATAGGGTTCAGAGATGGAAGGTGATCGAAGATCTACAATTAAAGTTCACTTGATTGTTGTGGACGGCACATGTGCTCTAGCCGATCAGGTTAGCCCTGGCGAAAGACGGTAGCAGCTCCTTCACCGCTGCTAAGGAATGAGAACATGGTTACTAACCTGGCAATACCAACGAGAAGAGGGCCCTTAACATCTCCAAGGAGAATACCACACTGAATAGTAGCATATATGGCCACAACTTCATCTGATTTGACTCCTTTGCTAGTATTATTGCGTGCAACGCAAAATTGTTCCAAGTCGATGAACGCCTCTTAATCTAGAACATAGCATATGATCACACCAAATGAGTACTTACTGACAGTTCATACTTGCATGTAGAAAAGAAAATCGCATTCAGTCATTGATCTCTGTAGTAGAGATCGAGTGAAATCAAGAAGTTAACCGTGTGGCCCCAGACATAGACTCAGAGACAGATTGGTGCTCTTCTAAATCCCACCATACTAAGAGCATGTCTAACAGACCCCTTAAAAGGGGCAAACCCGTATAATAACCGCCGGAATACGGGTTTCAGCTCTACCCGGCCGTCTAGCACGCCCCGTAAAAACCGCCCCGCACCGATTTTTCCTGTTTTTGATTACGGGGCGGGTCTTCGCTCCCTACTTGTGCGGGGTGGGAGCGGGGATAGAGGGCCAAACCGGTATCGCCCACTCCACTGCGCGCGAAGGGTTTCGCTAAAGCCAACCGACGCCGCCGCCGCCCGATCTCCTCCGCCCCGCCCTTCCCGGCCGGATCCCGCTGCCATGGATCATCCGCAAGAGCCGCCTACCACCGGCGGTGCACCTCCTTCGGCCGCGGTGGTTGATGTCCCCGTCGGAGGTCCGCCGAACGCCGGCGTCGTGTCGGTCATGATCTCCGCCACCATCCCGTCGAAGAGGAAGAGGATTCCGAAGCAATTCTTCGAAGCTCCTGCGGCGGCCGCAGCTTCGCCGGCCGAAGCCCCGCCGGCTGCCAAGAAGGGGGGCAGGATGAAGACCAAGGCGGCCGGGCCGAGGGGCGCCGCGCCGGCCAAGGTGCAGACAAAGGCAATCAGCCACATCGGCCTCGCGCCTCCACCGCCCTCCAAGGCCACGACCTCTCCTCCCTCCGTTCCGTTCGATGCGCCGCCCGCGCCGCCGCCACCCACCATGGACGCAGACAAGGTGTTCGATCTTGAGTCCACAACATCCTACATGGACATGCTCAACGATTCCGCGGTGAATTTGGACACCGGTATCGATGCATTCGATGGGGAGTGCAACGTCGAAGAGATTGATGACGAGGAGGAGGATGAGGGTGACGAGGAGGAGGTGGTTGAGGTTGATCCGGCTGCCGCCGGTTCTTCGTCGACGCCGAAGCCACGCACGGTGAACTACAGCGAGATCGAAGACGCCATCTTGGTCCGTGCTTGGAGCAAGGTGGGGATGGATGCTGATACGTCTCAAACGTATCTATAATTTCTTATGTTCCATGCTAGTTTTATGACAATACTCACATGTTTTATATACACTTTATATCATTTTTATGCATTTTACGGTACTAACCTATTAACAAGATGCCGAAGCGCCAGTTCCTGTTTTCAGCAGTTTTTGGTTTCAGAAATCCTACACAGAAAATATTCTCGGAATTGGACGAAACAAAAGCCCACAGCCCTATTTTCCACGGAGGATTCCAGAACACCAAAGAAGAGTCGGAGGCGGCCAGCAGGGGGCCCACCCCACAGGGCGGCGCGGCCAGGCCCCCAGGCGCGCCGGCCTATGGGGAGGCCACCCCCTGGCTCCCCGACGCTGCCTCTTCGCCTATATAATCCTTCGTATCGGAAAACCCTAGTACCGAGAGCCACGATACGAGAAAAGTTACTGAGACGCCGCCGCCGTCAACCCCATCTCGGGGGGTTCTGAAGATCACCTCCGGCACCCTGCCGGAGAGGGGAATCATCACCGGAGGGCTCTACATCACCATGCCCGCCTTCGGACTGATGCGTGAGTAGTTCATCCTTGGACTATGGGTCCATAGCAGTAGCTAGATGGTTGTCTTCTCCTATTATGCCATCATGTTTAGATCTTGTTAGCTGCCTATCATGATCAAGATCATCTATTTGTAATGCTACATGTTGTGTTTGTTGGGATCCGATGAATATGGAATACTATGTCAAGTTGATTATCGATCTATCATATATGTGTTGTTTATGATCTTGCATTCTCTCCGTTGCTAGTAGAGGCTCTGGCAAAGTTGATACTTGTAACTCCAAGAGGGGGTATTTATGCTCGATAGTGGGTTCATGCCTCCATTGAATGCGGGACGATGACAGAAAGTTCTAAGGTTGTGGATGTGCTGTTGCCACTAGGGATAAAACATCAATGCTTTGTCTAAGGATATTTGTATTGTTTACATTATGCACAGTACTTAAAATTGTCTGTTGTTTGCAACTTAATACTGGAAGGGGTGCGGATGCTAACCCGAAGGTGGACTTTTTATGCATAGATGCATGCTGGATAGCGGTCTATGTTCTTTGTCGTAATGCCCTAAGTAAATCGCATAGTAGTCATCATGATATGTATGTGCATTGTTATGCCCTCTCTATTTGTCAATTGTCCAACTGTAATTTGTTCATCCAACATGTTATTTATCTTATTGGAGAGACACCACTAGTGAACTGTGGCCCCCGGTCCATTCTTTTACATCTGAAATACAACCTACTACAATCATTGTTCTCTGTTGTTCTTTGCAAGCAAACATCATTCTCCACACCATACGTTTAATCCTTTGTTTTCAGCAAGCCGGTGAGATTGACAACCTCACTGTTAAGTTGGGGCAAATTATCTTGATTGTGTTGTGCAGGTTCTACGTTGGCGCTGGAATCCCTGGTGTTGCGCTGCACTACACTCCTTCACCAACAACCTTCACGTCGCCTTCATCTCCTACTGGTTCGATAACCTTGGTTTCTTACTGAGGGAAAACTCGCTGCTGTACGCATCACACCTTCCTCTTGGGGTTCCCAACGGACGTGTGCTTCACGCGTCATCAAGCACTTTTTCTGGCGCCGTTGCCGGGGAGATCAAGACACGCTGCAAGGGGAGTCTCTCACACCAATCTCTGTACTTTGTTTATTGTCTTGCTTTATTTTATTTTCTGTCTTGTTTTCTTTCTTTATATCAAAAACACACAAAAAATAGTTACTTGTTTTACTTTATTTAATTCGGTTTACTTTACTTATTTTTATTATTGTTAAAATAAATACTCCTGAGAACACTAAGTTGTGTGATTTCACTAGCACCAATAATAATGATTTCATATGCACTCCTATTGCTCCACTGCTTCTACAGCAGAATTTTATGAAATTAAACCTGCTTTACTAGATCTTGTTATGAGAGAGCAATTTTCTGGTGTTAGTACTGATGATGCTGCTGCCCATCTTAATAATTTTTTTGAACTTTGTGAAATGCAAAAGTATAAGGATGTAGATGGGGACATTATAAAACTGAAATTGTTTCCTTTCTCCTTAAAAGGAAGAGCTAAATATTGGTTGCTATCATTGCCTAAGAATAGTATTGATTCATGGACTAAATGTAAAGATGCTTCCATTGAAAGATATTATCCTCCTGCTAAAATTATATCTTTGAGAAGTAGCATTATGAATTTTAAGCAATTGGATAATGAACATGTTGCCCAAGCATGGGAAAGAATGAAATCTTTAGTAAAGAATTGCCCTACCCATGGACTAACTACTTGGATGATCATCCAAACCTTTTATGCAGGATTGAATTTTTCTTCAAGGAACCTATTGGATTCAGCTGCTAGAGGTACTTTTATGTCCATCACTTTGGGTGCTGCAACAAAGCTTCTTGATGATATGATGATCAACTACTCTGAATGGCACAATGAAAGGACTCCTCAAGGTAAGAAGGTAAATTCTGTTGAAGAAACCTCCTCCTTGAATGATAAGATTGATGTTATTATGGCTATGCTTGTTAATGGTAGATCTCATGTTGATCCTAATAATGTTCCTTTAGCTTCATTGGTTGCTCAAGAAGAGCATGTTGATGCGAACTTCATTAAAAATAGTAATTTCAACAACAATGCTTATAGGAATAATTTTGGTAACAACTATAGGCCATATCCTTCTAATAATGGTAATGATTATGGTAATTCTTATGGTAATTCTTACAACAATAGTAGGAGTGTACCCTCTGGTCTTGAAGTCATGCTTAAAGAATTTATTAGTACACAAACTGCTTTTAACAAATTCGTTGAGGAAAAGCTTGGTAAAATTGATGTTCTTGCTTCTAAGGTTGATAGTCTTGCTGCTGATGTTGATCTTTTAAAACTGAAAGTTATGCCTAATGAAAATAAAGATATTAAGTCATTTGCTACAGCAAACGCTATCCAAGTTCGAATGAATGACAATATTAGAATGATGGCTGAATTGCATGCTAGGTGGGAAAGAGAAGAAAAACTTGCTAAAGAAAATAATGTAGCTAAAGTTTGGACTATTACCACCACTAGTAATGTTGATGCTTCACATGTTGCTAAACCTCCTAATATCAATGGTAAAATAATTGGTGTTGGCAATGTTTCTACTTCTAATACTAAGCATGCAAAACTGCATGAAACTGCTGAAATTGTTTGTGATAAAAGTGCTGAAATTTTTCAGAATATTGGGGACAATGATCCCATTGCTTTAGATCATAATGGTTTTGATTTTTATAATTGTCATATCTCTGAAGTTATTATGTTCTTGCAAAAACTTACTAGAAGTCCTAATGCTAGTGCTATAAACTTGGCCTTTACAAAACATATTACAAATGCTCTCATTAAAGCTAGAGAAGAGGGATTAAAACTTGAAGCTTCTATTTCTAGGAAGTTAGAAGATGGTTGGGAGCCCATCATTAAAATGAAGGTCAATGATTTTGATTGTAATGCTTTATGTGATCTTGGTGCAAGTATTTCTGTTATGCCTAAGAAACTCTATGATATGCTTGACTTGCCACCATTGAAATATTGTTATTTGGATGTTAATCTTGCTGATAATTCTATAAAGAAACCTTTGGGGAGGATTGACAATGTTCACATTACGGTTAACAATAACCTTGTCCCCGTTGATTTTGTTGTCTTGGATATTGAATGCAATGCATCTTGTCCTATTATTTTGGGAAGACCCTTTCTTCGAACCGTTGGTGCTATTATTGATATGAAAGAAAGAAATATTAAATATCAATTCCCTCTTAAGAAAGGTATGGAACACTTCCCTAGAAAGAGAATGAAGTTGCAGTTTGATTCTATTATTAGAACAAATTATGATGTTGATGCTTCTTCTCTTGATGTTACTTGATTTCCACTTTCTGCGCCTAGCTGAAAGGCGTTAAAGAAAAGCGCTTATGGGAGACAACCCATTATTTTATTCCTGCAATTTTTGTTTTATATTTGAGTCGAGGTGCTTGTTACTACTGTAGCAATACCTTTGTATCTTTACTTTATTGCATTGTTGTGCCAAGTAAAGTATTTGATAGAAGGTTGATACTAGATTTGGATTTCTGCGCAGAAACAGATTTTTAGCTGTCACGAATTTGAGCTGTTCTCTCTATAGGAGAATCTAAAAATTCTGAAAAAATTCATGAGTAATCCTCAGGTATGTACGCAACTTTCATGCAATTTGAGCTTCTTCATCTGAGCATGTTAAGTGCCTCGAAAAAATTCGTCTTTACGGACTGTTTTGTTTTGACAGATTCTGCCTTTTATTTCGCATTGCCTCTTTTACTGTGTTTGAGTGGATTTCTTTGCTCCATTAAATTTCAGTAGCCTTGGGTAATGTCCAGAAGTGTTGGGAATGATTGTGTCCTTGCTGAACATGTGAATTTTTGATTATACACTAACCCTCTAATGAGATTGTTTTGAGTCTGGTGTGAAGGAAGTTTTCAAGGATCAAGAGAGGAGGATGATATAATATGATCAAGAAGAGTGAAAAGTCTAAGCTTGGGGATGCCCCCGTGGTTCATCCCTGCATATTTCAAGAAGACTCAAGCATCTAAGCTTGGGGATGCCCAAGGCATCCCCTTCTTCATCAACAACTTATCAGGTCACCTCTACCGAAACTATATTTTTATTCCGTCACATCTTATGTGCTTTACTTGGAGCGTATTTGTGCTTTTATTTTTGTTTGTGTTTGAATAAAATCGGATCCTAGCATTCCTTGTGTGGGAGAGAGACACGCTCCGCTTTTTCATATTGAACACTGGTGTTCTTAGTTTTACTTTTAATGTTCATGGCGAAAGCTGAAAGCCGCTTCATTTATTGCTATTTGGTTGGAAACAGAAAATGCTTCATGTGATAATTGGTATATTGTCTTGAATAATTTGATACTTGGCAATTGTTTTGAGCTCTCAAGTAGATCATGTTTAAGCTCTTGCATCATGTGGTTTAAACCTATTAGTGGAGAACTATCGTAGAGCTTGTTGAAATTTGATTTGCATAATTGGTCTCTCTAAGGTCTAGATATTTTCTGGTAAAAGTGTTTGAGCAACAAGGAAGACAGTGTAGAGTCTTATAATGCTTGCAGTATGTTCTTATGTAAGTTTTGCTGTACCGGTTCATACTTATGTTTGCTTCAAACAACCTTGCTAGCCAAAGCCTTGTACTGAGAGGGAATGCTTCTCGTGCATCCAAAACCTTGAGCCAAAACTTATGCCATCTGTGTCCACCATAACTACCTACTATGTGGTATTTTTCTGCCATTCCAAGTAAATTGCTTGCGTGCTACCTTTAAATCCTTTCAAAAAAAAAATCATTCCTTGTTTTTGCAATATATAGCTCATGGGAAAGTAGCCTAAAAACTATTGTGGTAAGGAATATGTCGCTTGTGTATCTTAGTTCGTATAAGTTGCTTGTTGAGCAGTAACCATGTTATCTGGGGACGCCATTAACCTGTCACACCTTTGTTGAATATCATGTGAGTTGCTATGCATGTTCGTCTTGTCTGAAGTAAGGGAGATTTTCCATGATTTGAAATGGTTTGAGTATGCATATTGTTAGAGAAGAACATTGGGCCGCCAACCAAAGCCATGTATCATGGTGGAAGTTTCAGCTTGGACATTAATCCTCAAATCTCTTATGAGAATATTATCTATTGTTGAATGCTTAAAGCATAAAAGAGGAGTCCATTATCTGTTTTCTATGTTGTCCCGGTATGGATGTCCTCAAGTTGAGATCTATCAAAATCGAGAAATCAAATGCGATTTATCTCCTTGGACCTTTGTACAGGTGGCATAGAGGTACCCCTTTGTGACACTTGGTTGAAACATATGTAATGCAATGATAATCCATGGAAATCCGAGCTAACTAGGACAAGGTGCGGACACTATTAGTATTCGATGCATGAGGCTTGCAACTTATAGGAAGTTTTATACATAACCCATATGAATTATTACTACCGTTGACACAATTGTTTCCATGTTTTCAAAATAAAAAGATCTAGCACATGAGCAATCCCTGCTTCCCTCTGCGAAGGGCCTTTCTTTTACTTTATGTTGAGTCAGTTTACCTACTTCTTTCTATCTTAGAAGCAAACACTTGTGTCAACTGTGTGCATTGATTCTTACATACTTGCTTATTTGCACTCATCATATTACTTTGTATTGACAATTATACATGAGATATACATGTTGAAAGTTGAAAGCAACTGCTGAAACTTAAATCTTCCTTTGTGTTGCTTCAAAACCTTCTATTAAGAATCTATTGCTTTATGAGTTAACTCATATGCTAGACTTGTTGATGCTTGTCTTGAAAGTACTATTCATGAAAAGTCTTTGCTATATGATTCAGTTGTTTAGTCATTATCTATTTGTTAACAAACTATAGACCATTGCTTTGAGTCACTTCATTCATCTCATATGCTTTACAATAGTATTGATCAAGATTATGATAGTAGCATGTCACTTCAGAAATTATCCTTTTTATCGTTTACCTACTCGAGGGAGAGTAGGAACTAAGCTTGGGGATGCTTGATACGTCTCAAACGTATCTATAATTTCTTATGTTCCATGCTAATTTTATGACAATACTCACATTTTTTATATACACTTTATATCATTTTTATGCATTTTCCGGTACTAACCTATTAACAAGATGCCGAAGCGCCAGCTCTCGTTTTCTCGCTGTTTTTGGTTTCAGAAATCCTACACAGGAAATATTCTCGGAATTGGACGAAACAAAAGCCCACGGCCCTATTTTCCACGGAGGATTCCAGAACACCGAAGAAGGGTCGGAGGCGGCCAGCAGGGGGCCCAACCCACAGGGCGGCGCGGCCAGGCCCCCAGGCGCGCCGGCCTATGGGGAGGCCACCCCCTGGCTCCCCCGATGCTGCCTCTTCGCCTACATAATCCTTCGTATCGGAAAATCCTAGTACCGAGAGCCATGATACGAGAAAAGTTACTGAGACGCCGCCGCCGTCAACCCCATCTCGGGGGGTTCTGAAGATCACCTCCGGCACCCTGCCGGAGAGGGGAATCATCACCGGAGGGCTCTACATCACCATGCCCGCCTCCGGACTGATGTGTGAGTAGTTCATCCTTGGACTATGGGTCCATAGCAGTAGCTAGATGGTTATCTTCTCCTATTATGCCATCATGTTTAGATCTTGTGAGCTGCTTATCATGATCAAGATCATCTATTTGTAATGCTACATGTTGTGTTTGTTGGGATCCGATAAATATGGAATACTATGTCAAGTTGATTATCGATCTATCATATATGTGTTGTTTATGATCTTGCATGCTCTCCGTTGCTAGTAGAGGCTCGGCCAAGTTGATACTTGTAACTCCAAGAGGGGGTATTTATGCTCGATAGTGGGTTCATGCCTCCATTGAATCTGGGACGAGTGACGAAAGTTTTAAGGTTGTGGATGTGCTGTTGCCACTAGGGATAAAACATCAATGCTTTGTCTAAGGATATTTGTATTGTTTACATTACGCACAGTACTTAAAATTGTCTGTTGTTTGCAACTTAATACTGGAAGGGGTGCGGATGCTAACCCGAAGGTGGACTTTTTAAGCATAGATGCATGCTGGATAGCGGTCTATGTTCTTTGTCGTAATGCCCTAAGTAAATCTCCTAGTAGTCATCATGATATGTATGTGCATTGTTATGCTCTCTCTATTTGTCAATTGCCCAACTGTAATTTGTTCACCCAACATGTTATTTATCTTATTGGAGAGACACCACTAGTGAACTGTGGACCCCGGTCCATTCTTTTACATCTGAAATACAACCTACTGCAATCATTGTTCTCTCGTTGTTCTTTGCAAGCAAACATCATTCTCCACACCATACGTTTAATCCTTTGTTTTCAGCAAGCCGGTGAGATTGACAACCTCACCGTTAAGTTGGGGCAAAGTATCTTGATTGTGTTGTGCAGGTTCCACGTTGGCGCCGTAATCCCCGGTGTTGCGCCGCACTACACTCCTTCACCAACAACCTTCACGTGGCCTTCATCTCCTACTGGTTCGATAACCTTGGTTTCTTACTGAGGGAAAACTCGCTGTTGTACGCATCACACCTTCCTCTTGGGGTTCCCAACGGACGTGTGCTTCACGCGTCATCAGATGCGTGCACCGGAGTGGACCAAGGCGGCAAGCGCTATTGGCGGCGCATTGAGGATCTGTACCACCGAGCTGAAGCCTCGCACGAAGAGCATGGCCGACAGATCCTACCGCTCCCTTGAAGGCCGATGTAACATCATCAAACCGGCTTGTTCTCGTTGGAGTGCTGCCATGGATCAAGTGGCCGACAACCCCCCTAGTGGATGCGTGCCGGAGGACTATGTATGTTTTCCTTGTTTGTTGCTATCCATATTATGTGTTGATGATGTGGAAACATCACATACTATTGTTGTGCAGCCCAAGTATGCTCAAGCACGGTACAAGGACATGGCCGGCTCCAAGAACAAGGAATTTCAATTTCATCATTGCTTTTCCATCCTTCAACATCTTCCTAAGTGGAAGTTGAGGAACAACGAGCCAAAGTGCTAGAAGGAAGCACTGCTCACCATGGATGATGAAGCGGAGGACATGAGTGGGAGAAACGCCGGCAAGCCCGAGGGCAACAAGAAGGCCAAGGAGAGGGTCAAGGTAGAAGGCGAAGCAGCTAGCTTCCGGGAGAAGTTGGATCAACTCATGAAGTCCAAGGAGGCATTGACGATGAAGACATTGGAGACCAAGCTCCTCATTACCGAGAAGAAGGAGGTGAAGCTTGCCAAGGTGCAAGCAAGGCGGGAAGATGCCAAGTTGAAGGCCGAGCTTGACATGAAGATGATCGCACTCAAAGAAGCCAAGGCCATGAAGGAGCTCTTGGCCGAGGAGAGGGATATCATGATGATGCGCACCGACGACATGGACGAGGATCAGCTGGAGTGGTGGAACGAGACCAAGGCGGACATCATTGCGAGGAAGAAGGCTGCGCGTGAAGCTCGTGCTGCAAGTGCTCAAGGTGAGTCTCCGGCGAGTGGTGGCGCCGCTGGCGATGGACTCGTTGATGGTTGATCACATTTGGGAACTTCCGTGGCTTGAACATTGCCTATGATCGCGTTGTGATGTTAAAAACTATGAATTATACATCAATACTACCTCCGATTCAAGTAATAAGGCGCCCTCGTTTTACGTGCTTTTCGTTTGACTAAGAATTACTTCAAATATATAAAAATTATTTGTATAAAATTAACATCATTAGAAAGTATTTTTCAATACGAATCCAACGATACTAATTACATATAATATAACCAAGATTTAGTTGCTCAATTTTTATGGTCAAAGTTCGCTTTGGAATACGTGTGCGCCTTATTCCTTGGGACGGAGGTAGTATTTTGGATGTGCTATGTTTGATCTGAAATTGTTGTGCAAATTGTTGTCTAAAACCCTGTTTTGAGGGGTCGAAAACACAGACGAGCTAGCAGAACCCGTATCTCCACCCCGTAAAACAGAATATTCTGTTTTACGGGGTGGGGATAGAATATTCTGTTTTACGGGGTGGGGATACGGGTTCTGCTAGCTCGTCCGAGTTTTCGGCCGGTGAAAACTGAATACAGGGCCCTCTACTCGCGTTTTAAGGGGCGAAAAAATACGGGGCCTGTTAGACATTCTCTACCGCCATCACCTGACCTGATCTCATCGAGCACGCATCCATGGTGAGAGAGGAGAGAATGAGGCCGGTGGATAGGAAGGGAGTAAAAGTCGATCACCGTCGAGGTAATATGTGCACTGGAAGACGGCACAGCTGCGGCCGCTGCTCTCCACCATAACCATGGCCGCCACACGCTATTGTCGGAGCCGTCGATTCTACCATCCTTGTAGGAGCTAGACCTCCGATACGTATTATGTAGATGCGTCGATGCCTCACTCCCCTCTTCATCGCTCATGGACCAGAGACCACTGTCGTCGCTCGCCATATCTGGGCGATGCCCGCCGTCGCTCGCTATCGCCGCCGCCAGAGTGGGATTGGGTTTGCGGAAATCCTATACACCGACCAGGTCGGTGCCTACCAGGCACCGCACACCCTGGTCGGGTATTGGGCCTGGCCCATTTTGACTTTTTTTTGTTTTCTCTTTCTGTTTCTGTTTTTTCTTTTTTCTTTTTTCTGTTTTCTTTTTTGTTTCCTTTCTTTTATGTTTATTTTTATTTTTATTCAAAATCGAAAAAGTTCAAATTTGAAAATAGTTCAAATTCGAAAAATTTCAAATTTTGAAAAATGTTCAAAATAAAATTGTTCAAAGCTAAAAATTGTTCATATCCGAAAATGTTCATAATCAAAAAATGTTCAAATTTAAAATATGTTCATTTTTGAAAAATGTTCAAATTTTGGGGAAAATCAAATTTTTGAAAAAATGTTCATTCTAAAAAATGTTCAAAATTTGTTCTAATTTAAAATTTGTTCCAATTTGAAAAATGTTTCAATCTGAAAAATGTTCAAATTTCAAAAATATTTAAATTTCAGAAAAAACTAAAATAATTTTAAAAAAATCAGGTCTAAAATGAATCAGCCGAAAAAAACGAAAAAAACGAAAAAAGAAAAACTATATTACCTGATGTTGTTGGGCCGCGGCCCAGCTGGCCACTTTGGGCATGCGTGGGGTGTGCAATACCCTGGAAACGCCGACCAGGTTGGTGAATATCACCTCCCTTTTTGGAGATCCCAAGCTCCAAAGAAAGAAGAGAGAGAGAGAGAGAGAGAGAGAGAGAGAGAGAGAGAGAGGGGTAAGCGGCCAGGCCAAACCCCAGGCCCGTTTTAGCGTTTCGGGGCCCAAGAAATAGAGAGAATTCCTTATTTGGCCCTCTCTCAAATTTGGATGCCTTTTTTGGCCCTGGACAAGTTTGCTGTCCTTTTTTATCTAATTTTTTTGGGATGAGTTCCTTATTTGGCCCTCTAGTACAATTTTTGAACTAGTAGCTGTGTGAGAAGACGATTTTGCCCTTGCTGCAACATGTGACAAAATTGTAGTAGAAATGTTGTAATATAATTGGTATAAGTTATTGGAATTATTATGCCATCAAATAATTGTTCATATAAATGTTTGCATTGAAAAACTTAGCTCATATTTGAAAAAAACAAAATTTTGACAAAACCTCCTGTGAAACCGGATGCAGTTCATATATATAAGTAGAATGCATAACACATAATGTAGAAGTTTCAAAAGTACCCAAATATACAAATATCACAACCACTGGACATATAGACCACACGGGATAGTCACATGCATGCTGCCAAGTTCACAAAATAAGTACGTACATGCTGCCAAGTTCACAAAATTAGTGCGTATGAGTGACAGTACAAGTGTCCACAAAAGTGTGGCTTGAAAATTTATTATTCTTTACAAGTATTTGAAACAGAATTTACTCCCTTATGATTGGACGAAGTTTATGAGTGAAATCGTAACCAACAAAAGGCATCATTTCATTTAGCGAGAGATAAATAGGAGCCCCCGTGTCGTCTCCCTTGAGGCGACCCGGGCAGAAACCCAAGCCACCGCGCCGCTACCCCCTCCCTACCGGCCCTCCCCTCGCCGCCGCCGGCATACATCTATGGGCGAAGCCCTCAGGCGGCTGGCGGCGGCGGGACTGGCTGGTTCTCGCGCTGGGCTGCTCGGATGGGGCCTGGCCTCCCCTGGGGCGCCCGATCTTGTAACCCTCGTGTAGTCTGGTTCATTGAACTCATCTTGTAGAGGCTGAAAAACCTCATAGGCACCTTGACTTAATACATGTTCAGGCTGGCTAACGCCCGTCCTAGTTACAGTAAAAAAATCGTAACCAACAAGGAGTTGAAGCACACTTACATGTGCATCTCCTTGCGCGACACGTGTATCCGATAGACCAGGTGATGGTCCAGCTTGATCACGTAATCAACAAGGAGTCGATTAATTAATGGAACGGAAAAAATATATTGTGCGTACGATGCCTTGTTTCCGCGCTAGCTACGTTAACCATTTCCATTTTGAACATTTGCTGGCCACGATTACCGTACCTGCTGGGGGCGCTATACATACATGCCTGGCGGACTTGATCCAAAAAAAAAATTATTTTTTCAAATCTGAGCTCAGTTTTTCAATTCAAAGAGTTATATGGACAAATATTCGATTTTATAACAATTCCAATAAGTTTGACCAATTATATACAACATTTTTACTGCAAATTTGTAACATATTGCAGCAGGGGCAAAAGCGTCTTCTCACACAGCTACTAGTTTAAAAATTGCACTAGAGGGTCAAATAAGGAACTCATCCAAAAAAATTAGGTCAAAAAGGGACAACAAACTTGTCCAGGGCCAAAAAAGGCATCCAAATTTGAGAGAGGGCCAAATAAGCAATTCTCTCCAAGAAATATGGTGCATCCTAACTCGATGTGGTGAGTAGCAGCCCTGTAACGAATCGAGCCTTTTAAACGAGATCGGTCGACGTAACGCTTCGGTAACGCGAGTTCGGGAATATTCAGAACATCTGGACCCTTGGATGGCTCGATCGGACGGTTAGGAACGTTTAAACGTTGTGGAAGATCCTTGGTAGGCTAGTTTTACTGTTACTAATTATTATAAAGCAAAGGATATTGCTGAGCCAAAGAAACATAACCTAACGAATGTCTTTCTAAAGCCTAGTACTCTTTCCATATGCAATTTTCAAAGATCCACGACTAATTTGTTTATATTTGATTTTCATTAAACCTTTCCAAAAAGGTGAGTTAAGCAGTTTTGTTGTAAGTATTTGTTGCGTAGTAATTCTTGCCACACCTCATCTTCATTTAGGAGTTTAAACATCCACCTGTTTAGTAAGCACTTATTCTTTAATTCTAAGACTTCGATGTATAGCACACCCTCATTCATATTTAGCGCCTTTTGTAAATCATGATCATCGAAGAATCAACACCCCTCCCTGAACTATATGAGGAATGAGGCCATTAAATTGGCCATCCTCTTTGGCCCTCTTAATTATTGTTGCTAACATATCAGCGACAATGTTGAATAGAATTGGTGATAAAGGGTCACATCAAGGCTTGTTGAAAAAAGTGTCAATTAACCTTTTCATAGGCTTTTTCTAAATAAATTTTAAGAAGAATACAGCTTTCAAGTTTCCTTACCAAACAACTTACCAATAGGGCGACGCTCCCCGGCAACAGCGCTATAATAGTGTCTTGATAGCCTCCAAGTGCAGGAGATCAATTGTAGTACTTTTCAATAAGAAAGGTTATTAAACCCACGAAAAACTTACCAACTTGGGCTGGTATTTTTGTACCTAAGAATATAATATCATCCCGAGCTTGTGCATTTTGGTAAGCACGCTCCAGCCGAGTTGCATCGGCTTTCCGTTGGGCCTTGATACGCTCACTTGTTCGCACCCCAAGAACCGCCGACTCCGGAATACCTCCAAAAGCAATCACCTCCTCCTTTGGCTGCCAAGAAAAACTCCAGTGCTCCTTGCGGACTTATGAACCTCTTCGGCGGAGATAGGAGACAATGGAGGTGAGAAAGAATCAAGCCCAGCTCTCCCTTGTGGAGCATGTGGCGATCTCGACATTGACTCCAAAGAATTGGAGACAAAAGAACAGAAAGAATTGTCACCGGACTGTACCAGCGTAGGGTACATATTCTCCGATGCCCCATCATTAATCTGTTGTAGATGAGACTGCTGCTGAAGAAGTTCCTCGGCCTGAAGCTCGACCGAAACAGAAACTGTACTCAACGGGCAGCAGGACGTTTGGCAGAGAAGTGTCTAGTTTTTCTTCCGCTGCAGCCAACGCAATAGAACTCTGCCGCGGTGCAACATCCGATAGAAGCACGTACTGTGGGCGATCAGCAGCCGGCGGTGCAGAGCGGGCCGCCTCTTCCTCATCCTCCTCAACCATCTGATACCATTTCTTTGATGGTACAGATTTGGACCCACGAAGAGAGGGGGAGATACAAGGACAAATCGGAGAGTCACATCGATAATCCACCGATCCAAACTGAACATGCTCAACCATCTCAACCATATCATCAGCTTTACTAGTATCTTTTTGCTGGCCTTCCGACCTCTGTTCTTTCGGAGTCTCAGTTTCAGCAAACTTGTCCTTATCAAGGTTCACATCATCAGTAGGATCATCGTCCTCCTTATTAGCATCATCCCCAGCGTTGTCATCATCCTGATCCTGATCTTGGTCAGCAAAACCGGCTGGTACGACAGACCCATCAAGCGCCTACACATGGAACTATTTTTTTTTTTCGAGAGCACGCGAAAAGCGTGCCTTATCTTTATAGAAGAAGAAGCATAACAAGTACAAGAGAGCACTCCAGTGCTACGACACACGCACACACTCCACGCTCCGCCTAGGCCTATACACATGGAACTATATAGCATACCCTTCCCCATCATAAAAATGATCCAAATATCTCGGAATAAGTTGTGGATTGGCGCAATCAATACGCATACGGGCAATGCCGTATTCACGAGTAAACTTCATATCAACCTCTTTTGATTTACCCACCAGAGAAACAACAGAAAAAATACCTAATAAATCCCGGCATAGAGTATCCGGGCATCCGAAAACTCTAAGCCAAATATCAAAAACTGCCCACTTGTCTAGCCTCCTAGACGTCCAGTCTTCAAAGTGCATAGTAATGGTTGTACCTTCAACATCCACAGGTTTAAGTCTTCTCAATCTAACCATGTCGGCTTTGCTTGGAAACACCACACGAAATGCATCATTTGCTACAAGTGTAATATCCCATTGGTGGTCCCCCTGGGACTAACCACTCCAGTCCATCGAAAGTTGTTGGATACTCATAGACCCCCCTGTAATACGAACCTTTCCCACCTGGCCACTATCATTCTTCTGTTTCATCTATACTCACATAAAACTTTCTAAGGAACAAATGGAGCCCAGCAGAACACATCCATCCATCCAATAGTGCTACTTTACCTAGTGGGATACTCCATTAGTCCATTGCAAAGATAGATAAGCCAGGAAGGCCTGGTCTCCACTTTCTTTTAGGAATTGCTTCCGCATACAAACAGTTTTCATGTATTTAAAGGTAAGGAGCAACCTGAGTGTTTTCACCCTTCCATGGTCGTCTTGCAAGGAGAAACAAAGCAACTGGGAATGACTCAAATCTTCCAGACAAACCCTTGCTCATCTGCATCAATTTCTAGACCACTTGATTCTGCATCTGGACTCTACAGCCTTCATTCAGAAGGTGGACAGCCTTACGGCCTTCTGGTAGAAGCTGGCTGTTTTGGTTAGAACCTTATCGGCATGTGGCATTTGATTCATGTAAGTTGCCTGTGTCCCTTGAAATAGTGTTGAATCAAACATTATAATGTTCCTAACTTAAATAATACCACTAAGCATCCGTTACTTTTGGTGCCTTTGCAAGACCTGCCAAAAAAACTGCCTTACATCAATCTTCTAAGCTAAAGAACATGGCATCTTAACATACTATTATTAAGCCACCTATGTAGAGATAGCCTACTAAGTAGTGGTACAACATGAGGTTTGCTAGGTTGAGAAACTGGAACTGAAAATTTGAAGCCACACTACATGTGCATGGTTTCAATCTACTATTCCTTTCTGCATAATACTACTATCTATATTAGTATATATTTCTAAAAAATTCAACCAAAGAACCGTAAGGGAGCTCAAACCTTGCCATTTCTCCAATGATGTTCCTCAAAGGCCATTTGACCACTTCCACACGTCAAGCACACAAAACAGAATGATCAGTCACAGGCAAATGACCAGAGTGTTAAGTGCATTGTTTAAGGAGCCCATCTTGATAGGGTGGGACGCAGATAACAGGAACTGGTGAAGAAAAGACACCCAGCATATTGGCTGGCTTAGACATCACAGGCCGAAAGGCCCAGATTTGAAATAATTCTCACACATGATAATACATGTGAATATAACAATGGCTTACTTGTCCACTCACCAAAGTACCCAACAGCAGCATGAAAGTGATGGACATGAACACCGTACTGATCCAAAGGAGGGCAACCCAAGGAGGGAGCTCAAAAAAGAATAAGAGTGACATGGTCTTTGCACTTGCAGCCAACGAAAATGAAACGGTGTAATCCCTTGATAATGTATAACCCACAGTACAAGAAGGAAAGATCACAATGTAGGCATGAACATAATTCAGGTTCAAGTTCTACAAATGTTATGAATTGATCAGAAAAAAGGTGAGCTAGCTGTATGTTCACAAGATGAGTCTTGGTGTGAGGAAGTGTTGGTATAATTTGTGAAATTGATTTCTAACAACTTAAGTTTCATTTTTCCATTGTAACTGATTGTTGCAGGAAACTCAGTGATGCATTACCTGGTTTCTGAAGGTGAGGGCAAGGAAAGGATATACGCCCAATCAAAGTGCAATCTATGAATGTAATCAATCTATGAAAAAGTAAAGGTCCTGGGAACAAATATTTGTACACCTTCGTACATAGTTTTGGTTTCTACAATAAAGTAACTTTCTAAATAAACATACAAAAGCACACAAGAATATATCATGCTGAAATAAGCTAATAACATTTACAAGTGTATTCGAAGAACAATATAGTAACCCATTCTCGTAACTCTTTTACAAATAAACATAAAGAACCAAACGTTTGGATTGAAGTTTGTAGAAGTGAATCTGGAGACAAGAAATGGAGACATGTAACTCCTTTTGAGAGGAATAAATAAACTATACATTATCAAATGAATGGAGGACTTTCTCAAGAACAAGTCTAGTCTGCTTGTCCAAGGGCTTCTCCTCGGTATCAGAGTGGGCTACATTGAGCAGGTAGAGCTTTCTAGAAGCAACAAAGGCCGCCGTGAAGATCCGCTTCATCCCTCCCCTGGTGCTATCCAGTGAGTACTCGATTTCGTACACTGTCAGGCCATCATGACCTGATCTCTCTCCAGTAGAAATCACCTCCGCGGATTTGGTACTTTCCTGAATCAAGGGAAAGGACTCAAACCAACTGCCAATACTAGCATTGAATTTCTCCCAAATATTAGCACTTGAACCTTTACCACCAGCTATAATAAGCAACAACAAGAGGAGCTCAGTTTTGAGCTTCAGTATGAACTGCTCGTTTGAATACATTTGATGCAATTGCCATTACGGCATTAACCATATGCAGATAAGAATAAAAAGAAGTTACTGTATCAAAAAGAAACTCTCTATACAGCACAACAGATAAGCAGTCACATCAAATTGCAATAGCCCCAAACAACACCAAAGTGTTCAGGCATTTACCTTTTTCTTCTCTGCCTGCAGAAGCCTGTCCGCGACGAACTGCGGCATACCAAAATCCGTCAGCGAGGAGAGGCGGACAGGGCTGACGACAACTCCGATGTTGTTACTCCCCTTCCCTTCCTGCTGAAACAGCGCCGTCGCGCCGGCCTTCTCCACCTTCCACAATTACACAACAACAGCAACACACATTTCAGAATTCTAATCCACAATCCTGACTCATCAAAGTGCACAAAGCTTCCTACGGTACTACATCACATTATCAGGTGCATATTTACACTACGTTGCAGGATTGCGGCACAACGTGGCTTTAGTACTTCATACCTTGGGCCATGAGGCGGGCTTGAGGAGGGTGAACCCCTGGTCCTGGTCGGTGTACCGCTCCAGCTCCAGCACCGCCGCGCTTCCTCCTCCCACGGCTTCTGCCTCCGTTTCCGATGCGAAGGCCACGGGGAGTTGCGGTGACGAGGCGAGGAAAGGGATGGCTGTGAGGAGCAGCGAGGCGGCAGAAACGGCCCGCCTGGTTAGGGGCGGAGGAGGAGGCGGGTGCTGGGTGCGGCGGGCGAGCTTCAGCGGCGGGCCGCGGCAAGGGCAGCCGACGGCGCCGACGAGTGGCATCGATTTGTAGAGACAAGTTCTCGCTCGCGGCTATGGCCGCCTCTGCCGCTCCGTTCGTTATCGCCATTTTACGCTGGCTGTGGGCCTGCTAATGCCCTATATAGTCTTTTTCTTAATTCATGGGCTGGGTGAAAGTGAAGCGGAAATGCGGAATAAACCTAGAGGGCCGTTGTTATTGCAACTAGATGACCCGTTGCGCTATCGCGCAAATAGCAGAATCAAGTCGGAATTTAAATCATAAGTTATAGCTTATTATAGTATTAAGAATTAGCACGTAATTTAACTGATTTAGTATCGGAGGCTTGGAGCGGAGCTCTGACCCTCCCTCCACCCATACTGGTGTCACTCCCTGAGTCACTCATATGGAAAAATTTGGCACATGTCACCGTTATTTTTCGGTGTTTGCTGAAACACACCGTTCGATTGTATCTTTGCCAGGTACCATTATAATTATGTGGCATATTTATCGAACACACCACCTAACTAAAAAGGAAAGCTTTGCACTTTGTCTTTAAAACCAATCATCACAGGCAAAGGTGCAAAACTTTCCATTTCAGGCTGGTGGTGTTACAAAATTGTAATGGTAACTGACAAAAACATAATCGGACGGTGCTAGAAAATAACTGTGTCTCGTAGCAAATTTTTCCTATTTTTTACCTATATTTAGAGGTGTCACACAGTACAAATGGTTAAAATTTACCATAAACGTAGGTCCACCCGTGCCTCCGCTGCCGCTCTGAATAGTGGTAAGAGCATCTCCAGCCGCGTCCTCCAAAGTGTCCCCCAAACGGCGTCAGATTTATCGTTTGCGGGACGTCTTTCGGTCGTGCCGCGCTTGGGGGACGTCGCTCCTCAGCCGCGTCCAACAAACGCGCCCCCAAAACTTTAAAATATTATTTTTATTTTATTTTAGTAGATAGAAGAAATATGTAGGTACCATAAACGTAGGTCCACCCGTGCCTCCGCTGCCGCTCTGAATAGTGGTAAGAGCATCTCCGGCTCGCGTCCTCCAAAGTGTCCCCCAAACGGCGTCAGATTTATCGTTTGCGGGACGTCTTTCGGTCGTGCCGCGCTTGAGGGACGTCGCTCCTCAACCGCGTCCAACAAACGCGCCCCCAAAACTTTAAAATACTATTTATATTTTATTTTAGTAGATAGAATAAATATGTAGGTAACGTTGTACTAATATTGCTGCTAATATTCAAAGCAGTGCAACATAAACAAATTACATATAAAAACTTCAAAAAATATAAACAAATTACATATAAAAATATGAACTACTTCTTCTTTGATGGCCCCACCTCGTCGTCATCACGGTGGCGCTTCCTGCTCATCACCTCTTCCGAAGAGACGGTGTCGTTCGACGCGTCGGAGGTACTTGTGTCGTCCTCGTCGTCGACGGTGCTCGCCTGCTATGCCTTCGCCTTCGCTTTCGCCTTCGCCTCCGCCTTCTCCCGGGCCACCGCCGCGTCCGTCCATGAGTCACTTACGCGTCAGGCCCGCTTCTCCTGGCATCGCTTTTCGTTATGTTTGGCGTGCCCGGAGGGTCCCCTATGTAGCGAGAACGGACTGAGACGCCGAACACCGTATTGAAGCGCGCCGGACAGAAAGAGCCTTAGGGCATGGAGAACGTTTTTATCTCAGGCACGCCCCAAATCCCTTTGGGGAACGTGGCTTGAGATGCTCTAAAGGAAGGGTAGCCGAGTTGGCTGGCCATCGAGCTGAGCTCCATCGGCTTCCAACAGCGTGCATTGGAGAAAATGTCCTCGACATCCAACAGTGTGCATTGGAGAAAATGTCCTCGACGGCAAAGGAAAAAAGCATCCCGGTGAGAGCAACATGACAGTCCTTGTGAGAGCGACATGAGCAGAAAAACACATAGCCCAAAGGCTTGAATAACAAAGATTAAGCATGCGAAAAAAATTCCAAATTCACAAACCACAAAACAAAGTATTCCAATTTCTTATCACTTCATTTGCTTCCATAACTAAGGATTATTTTGTGTCCTTTTCAAAAATATAGCAGCCACATGTGGCGTCTTAAAAAGACAAAAATGAACATCTCCAACCTCAAAGTCTTCTTGGACAGTTGAAGTATTAAAACCTTATGCATGGTCACTTGTAAAAACAATAAGAAAAACAGGACAAACTTTTCTCACAGCTTCACTTGTCCTGAAGCGTTCCGAAGCTAGGATGGAACAATACTGTAAGTACATAAAACCTGTATATATCATAACCATATATTGTTACAAAACCTATGGATACAAACCTTTCGAACGAGTGGGTGAAGCAATATGGATAACTCACAAACTAATCGTTACAATATTTTTATTTTTCAAAGCATCATGCAATAAGGTTTTATTACTGCAAAGTTTGTCCAGATTTAGCTCTATCTGCACTCGTGTGCGAAGAACAAACATATACCGGAACAAGTATTATACACCAGCATATACAATATAGGTACCATTCGATGGTCAAAGGGAAAAGTCATAAAGTAACACAAGAAAACCTTCTTCCTTCCTGCGCTGATAAACGCATATGAATGGCTCCAATAACTAAGGATTTTATAACCTAACTGATGGGTGTCGCTGTTAACTAAGTACCACAATTCATCGAGCTACATGGATAGATATCTGCAGTACCTCCTGTAGTAGTTTGCAATGATCAAAAGCGGTTGCAGAAAAGGAAGTACATCTGAAGGACAGAAGTTTGAAAGAAAAATCTATAACCTGGAATGGACACATTGCACATTACCAAAGATGTTCTAAATATATCTTGAGCATCTACTTCATGCCTAACGAACATGCATATCACTTTATAGGCCAGGAAACCAAAACGTTGACAAAAAGATTGATACCCATTGTGGATATAGAGTTATAGACCTATCAAAAGGATCAAATAGTTAGAGGTTGGGGCAATTGAAAGGTTCTTTCGATCACATAGTGATGCGGTTGGGATAGTCATTTTCTGGTAGGAGGGTTAGATGCCTTGAATAAAATAATTATAAAGCAATTAACAGGATCATACGAACGCAAGCACTTATATCCCAGTTTCTGTGAATGTATGCTTTGGTTTCCATACTTTATTGTTCAACTTAGACAAGCCTCTCTGCAATTTATAAAAAGAAAAGTATTTACATTGTCCTCAGTTTAGCAAAGATGTCTTGCATTCAGAACAGATTCTTATAATGTATTCCTGATTATTCTGTGTTGAATTTATAACAAGAAATGAAGAACTAATCGATATTTTCCATACGCAAGCAAAACGCCACGGGTCACGAGACTTGCTATTTTTCCTAGGCTCTCTGACTGGGTTGGTTCCACCAATGAAATGTAAGATTGTACATGCTGAATGTTGATCTATATGAAGACCTAGACATATCAGACCAGGATATTAGAGACTACACAATGGTATGCCACTACAAAAGAAGCGATTAAATATAACCTTGGGAAAATCATGTTAAGAAAATAAGTCCAGAAAGATGATTGAAGCAAGCACCACTTAAAGAAGCCAACCGATAAAGCGCCAAACATAAAGGTATATACAAAGGCAACATACACTGTAATGTAATCTATACACTACTAATTTGTTTTACGGCAATCATAAAGTGGTAAAATATCTATATTTGAGAATATACAACTGCACTAATACTTGTATCAACCATGTGATACGGACACATATCTGTTTTGGATCAATCTCATTTCACAATTTTCTGTTACCATACGGAATGATTCATTCGTAAATAACAATGTTGCGGGAGAGATAATGAGATGCCAAAAGTAAACATAAAATAGAATATGGGAGCAGATCTGACTAAACTTACCTACTAACGTCCCATCTCATCACCCTTTTGTCCGCAGCATGGAAGGCCAACAGTCTCCAAATTTGGATTCCACACAACCTGAAAGACATCGCCCCTACAGCTGCAAACTGTGCAGCACAAAGTATCAAATGCTTAACTGCATATCGGTTAAGGATAGCGAGTAGATTAACTGACCAATGAAAAACAGAAAATTAAGACTGACGTAAAGAGGTAACAATAAAGAAAATCAGTCACAGTTGTCGGAAGCATGCAAGCTTCTTGATAGTTTTCACAAGTAAAATACTTAATAGTTGCATCACCATAGCCAAGATCCATTAATTGGACGGATTGAAGAACAATGAGTTGACCTGACAAAGCAATGATATAAGCTATGAATAGGAAGCATGACAAACTGAAAATGAGGAACACATATTTTCACAGAAGTAAACCTTGGTACCAACATTAATGGTAAAAATTTTTACCTTCTTTCTATAATTTCTTTTATTTATTGTGGGAAGTGGTAGAACACAACTGCAGTAGCAACAAAAATGGATATCTGAGCATTCATGCCATGATGTAGTGTAGGTTGCACTCAAACAAAATTTTAATAGAACTTGTAACGCCAACAAGAACCTATCTTTGCATTAAAATCACATTAAAAAATGAGGACAATATTAATGGTATTATTAAATAATAACCAATCAAGATAAGTGTGAGCATATCTTTGTTCCGTAGTTAGAGCCGGAGGAAAATAACACATATGAAAAATATTTTAATAAATAAACAAATAACAAACGAGACAGGAATCTTTTCATAGGAACATAGGCTTTAAGATGTTTCAAACACTAATGGCTAGAGCACTCAAGGATGGAAGGGATAAGGACCATAAATTCAAACTATGCAGTAACCATGCTTTAATCTAGAAATCTGCAAACTATCTAATGCCTAGTACAGATTTGCAGCAGTTAGTACTCATTCACATATGGGAACAAAAAATATTATCACCTTCAAAAATTTGTTGCATTTGTCTTGACTCTTGAGTGTCAATAAATTTTCCTGTAAACAAAAAGTGAGTTGATAATCTCCTGCAATGGAACAAAGAGCTAAATAAATTAGCATCAAAGTAAACTGAGTTTGGTTTAGTATTCCATAAGAAAAGTTGAAAGATGGAGGGTCAAATCAAAGATATATAAATGAAAGACATAATATCGCACGAAGCTGACATGTGCATGGTTAGTCGTATTATTAGGCAATACCAGCAACGGCAAGTGCATCCATATTACCAACAAAAAATATCAATTATTTTGACTGCAACGAAACTGATCAAAGCAAAATTACCATTTATTTTGACCCACAGCAGACTACTCCTTTGGAATCACAAAAGGTCTGACTTGACTACATTTCAACAATAAATTTTTTATTTGGGGACAAACTGCTCAAGCGTGATCTAGAATCAATTTGAGTACTTGTTTTTTGATGAGTAAAGCAACGCTGCTTGGGGGGAACTTGCTCTGCTTATAGAATAGGGTTGGGGAAGAGGCGACCAGGACGGCGATGGGTGAGGGCATGGCCGAGGGAGGGAGGCCAGCACTGGTCGGCCTGTGCCCAGCACCTCCTTCACCCAACGCCACCCCAAGAGCCGCTCGCTGCTCCTCCACCTGCGGCCTAGCTCGACCCTTCGCTTCTCCTCCTCCTCCGGCCCAGCGCCGTCCCTCGCTGCTCCTCCACCTCCGGCCCAGCGCCACCACAAGAACGACCTAGCGCAAGAGGAGTGACAAGGGCGAGCCCGGCGATGGCGAACGCCCAGTGGCGAGCGACTCCACGGCGGAGGACCGGCGTCCGGAGCCAGCGAGGGTGGGAGCGAAGGTGCGGGGCGGCCGGTGCAGCTCCGGAACCGTGAGCTTTGCTGCTTTCGATAGGCTTGTCAATGTGAATCTAAAAAATAGGCTTGTCAACTTTAGACAATCCATGATGTGAACACTCTCAAGGCTAGAAATGTGAGCTGTTCGCTATATGTTTCTTCCCTTGCGTCTAAGCTATTGACTATTTAAACAATCTAATTCTGAAAATGCTGGCTGTAGTGTCAAATAAGATACTTAAAGAAAAATATCATGGTTATGCAGTGTTAGCTGAAATTAACCTGCAACATGGTGGCTGTTCAGCGACGGAAAAAAAAAACCCAGCTTGTTGTTCCATCTTATCCTGCAGTGTAGAGTTATTTGCGTTCTTCTCACCTGTGAAGAGGACAAACCATCACAAACCATTGTAAGCCACGAAAAATCATTTGATCTCAGGAAACAAGCGGAATCAAAAAAATAACTAACAAATAGACATGTCAGTTGCATGAAAAAAAAAACTGAGACAAAACAATAAATTTCAAGTACATATGACGTCTCACAGTTGTGAAGCACAATCAGGAATAAAAACATGATTGTTGATCATGTATGCCATTAGATCAAAAGCTCCATGGAGGTATGAATGATATATTCCTATATTCTCAAATGTGGCCAAGCGCGCACAACATATAGCAGAATAGAGAATGGATATGCTCTGTTGTAACATGCATGATGGGGAAAGGATAGTCTTGTTGCTTAATGATGAAATTTGATATAATCAAGGTCTATTGCCTTCCCTTTAGTTGCTAGTTCCTGACCCTCCTAAAGAACCTAGTCATTCAACACAAAATTTTGCATTCATGCATATTTTAGCATTCCCGAGGTCATGGATGTATATCTGATTATCTGAATACAAGGGGCCACAAAAACTAATATATTAAGATTGTAGGAAATCATGTCAGAAAAATAAATAGAAACAACAAAGTCTGGAAACCTATGATCACTGTCATTTCTGATATCTTGATTAAAAGTGAGCAGTAATTTTCCAGCTATGCATCAAATGCCAGAAATTGACAATATGAAGCAATATCGATGTTAAGAGTATGAATGCTTCTTTCTGCTCACCCTCCCTCCTAGTAATTATTTTTATTTCAAGAAATTTTCAGGTTGATTCATGCCCTTCAGGCTCACCACGATGAACAAATAAAAATAGTCTGTGAGTATGAAAAGGCAAAGCACTATCAATTACCAATGCGCCACCGCAATGTCACACAAATATAGTCCTATTAATAAACTAAGGCAGGAGATGATTCATTCCCTAGAGATGAAGAAATAAAAAAAACTCACCTAGAGCTTAGGACCTTCGATGTGGCCATGATGGTGCCTGCAATATCACCTTTAGCATGCAATATCACCTTCAGCAGTGATTCTCCATCACCTAGCCGGAACCAAACATCATCCGGATATCATTTACTAAAACTAAAATATTCACGAAGCATATCAGACCAAGACAAGCATGATATTTCCTAATATTTTCCTGGACCAAAGCTAGCTAATTACGTAATTCCTAACAAACAAATCTACCCAAATGTTGTAGGACTTATTAATGCCGCAGCTGACGAACATGCCACAACTGACAAAATCTATTTCAAGAAATTTTCAGGTTGATTCATGCCCTTCAGGCTCACCACGATGAACAAATAAAAATAGCTGTGAGTATGAAAAGGCAAAGCACTATCAATTACCAATGCGCCACTGCAATGTCACACAAATATAGTCCTATTAATAAACTAAGGCAGGAGATGATTCATTCCCTAGAGATGAAGAAATAAAAAAAAACTCACCTAGAGCTTAGGACCTTCGATGTGGCCATGATGGTGCCTGCAATATCACCTTTAGCATGCAATATCACCTTCAGCAGTGATTCTCCATCACCTAGCCGGAACCAAACATCATCCGGATATCATTTACTAAAACTAAAATATTCACGAAGCATATCAAACCAAGACAGCATGATATTTCCTAATATTTTCCTGGACCAAAGCTAGCTAATTACGTAATTCCTAACAAACAAATCTACCCAAATGTTGTAGGACTTATTAATGCCGCAGCTGGCGAACATGCCACAACTGACAAAATCTGCTTCGCAAAAATATAGGATGAATGGATGCCAAACAAAAGTAACCAAGGAAATGCTATGCATTACTACTAACTATAAGGTTCCCGCTGATTGCGGTGTTGGCCTGCTGTTCTGCAGAGAGAATAAATCCCTAGAGTTTGGATAAAAATCATTAGAAGAATTAGCCCTACCAGAAATAATAACTTGCTGAACAAAGGCATGAAGGATCAGCTTACAATGTGCAGGTTGTGGAGCTTCTCATCCACCCGCTATTCCATTGCTGAAAGCCTGAAACCACATGGGGACTTCAAGTTAAAACACAGGAGTATGATGTCCTTTGCCTTATATATGTAAAGCTAGGCTCCGTGAAATGAAAACTTAGGTAAAAAATTAAAACCTCACGCATTGTTCCAATCAAATACCTGCTTCTAATGCATGAACAAACTAAGTGTAGTATACATCTGGAAGTAGATCAGGCAAAACTGAACCAAGCAGAAAGGTACACCATGGCAGAAATAAAAGAGCTGAATTTTGAAGCCTGGCGTCAATGAATATCATCTCTATATTTTTTATTCGACAATGTGCAGAGGTATCATTGCCATGTGTTGTAACTGTCAGAGGAATTGCAACCAACAAATACCAGGAGTTACCTGTATTTCAAGAGAAAACACATAAGTATATACTGTTGGCAGAACATCTCAAAATGGGTCAGATGACATGCAATTCAGAATAACAAGCGTGGGGAGCAAAACAATCATTGTTACCTTTTTTCTTCATAAATTATGCAATTTGCTAGGAAGGCCGAACCTGGCCCAGAATTTGCATAGAAATACTGGGAAATCTCCCAAAGCATCACAGTATGATAGCCAAAAGAGGATTGCATGCAGATATCAGTAGACATCTAACATGAGTAAAACTTTAAAAATCAACATCAATATTTACTTCTAAATCTAGCACAGAACTTCATATGCTTCCGTTTGGCAATAAGGAACTCCTTTTAGTTCCCCATCTAAGAACGAACACATGGTCTGAACAGACCCTTGATTTGGGGAAAATTAACCCTAAGCAGACAAATTAAAGTGGAATTGGGTGGGGAATCGAGAGAAGGGGCCGTACCATGGGATGTCTGGCGAGTAAGCAAGGAGATGCAGGAAAGGCACCGGGTCAGACAAGGATGTGAGGAGGAGTGAGCAGCGCCACCAGCCGCTGAGCGTCCCCTGAGCAGGCAACGTACATCCTCCTTGGCTCACATCCCGTCCTCCTCCGTCGCCACATCCCGAGCCCCCCGCTCGACCACCTCCTCCGGCGCCTCCATGGCGGCGGAGTCGCCCCGCGGCTTGCACTCCTTCGCCCGACGCCGCTGCGCCCAACTCTGTCCAGCGCGGGGAACAATGGAGGCCGGGACTGACCAGGAGACGGAGGCGGACGCCTCCCGCAGTGGTGTACGGCGACGGGAAGGCGAGCTTGAGCTCGACCATGGAGGAAGAGGAGAGGAGAGGACGAGGCGTCCCCGGCACCCTCCTTGGTGCGTGCTCTGCGAGCGTCTCCTCCGGTCAACGCCCGTGGCCGTCCGGCTCCATCGCGCGCGCGGCCAGCCGTCGTCGGCTGGATGACATCGAGGGCGAGCGCGCGCAGCCGAGCCGCCGCCGCTTGTTACGAGAGGAGGAGAGGAGGGGAGGAGCCAGGGACGAGGCGGAGGCGGGGATTGGGCCTAGGGTTTCACCGTCGCAAAGATTCCTCTCACGCAGGGCGACGCGAGCTCACTGCCGCCGCTGCCTTCCAGAGGCGGCCCCGCACGCCCTCGGGCCCAGTCGTCATGCACCCATAAGGGGAAGCGGAAGGTGAAAAATGAAACTACCGTATCCAACGGTTGAGGTAAAAAGCGGGACATGGAAATTACTGTAGCTACGGGACTGGACGAACGAGATTGATGTGCCCCTTTTGGATGGCTGGTTGGCCGGGTAGTCTAGGAACATTTATAGAAGTAATTCAAAGGCTCACAGTTTAATTCGCAAAAAAAAAGGGGGGCTCACAGTGTACTCGACCAAAAAAAGCGGAAATGTTGTTACCGTAAGGCTATGTTTGTAGACAATACTCGAGTGAAGAATACTGAAGTCCTTGTTCGGATGTGCTTGATTTTGCTCATTTGTAATAAAAAGTAGTGTCCACTTTCAAATCATGTTTAGATGTACAAACATGGAATTGTAACTTTTGTTCCTTTTGGACAATATAGAGTGATATAGCTATATGAAAATAAAGATATATTGGAATATTTATATATTATTTTTCACACATAAATAACAAAAATACATCCACACTCTTGGACATGGGGGTCGCGATTGTTTTCTCACAATCAAAATGACTCTCCATTCGGAGCGGTGTGCTTGAATTGGAACAAACCCTTAAATATATGAGCAACTTACCATAAGATTTAATCTAGGAAAACAATAGATGAATTATGAACATGAAAGAAAGGTTGTATGAAAAGTAAAATAGAAAGAAAAAAAGTCAACTCTGTAGGTTTGGCTCTGGGGACATGGACGAACCCGCCACCGCCGCCAATCTACGAGAGCTTGTCGGTTTGCCATAGGGCGCAGCGAGACTCTGAACGCATCACGCGACGTGAGAGGAAGGAAGGAGCTCGTGGAGTTTGACCCAGATACGGTGATACCTTGCCGTCTGAAGGGCCATAAAATCCCAACGGGAGGAAAACCTATATCGCAAAACTTCCACCACCACCACCCATCAATCTGCAGGCGCTAGGCAGGAGAGCAGATCCAACCTATCTCGACTGGCGATGGCGTTGCAAGGGGAGACGAATGGGACTGGTGCTGGCCCGAACCAGGGTTCTAGGAGAGGTAGCGCTGCAGGCAGGGCACAGGACTGCCGCGGTGAAATAGCACCTGGTGGTAGGCAAGGCGAGAACAAGCGAGCAGCGTCGAATCCAGTGGGGCTACGGGATTTATAGTGTGTATGGGAACCGACAAACCGACCAAATATATCGGGTTTGGCTCAACCACCAAAAAAATGCCCATCATGATTGGACCTTGTGCAGCGAATAGAACAAGTCTATAAAGAAATTTGCTAGGAAAATACTAATAACGAAAAAAACTTTTGCAGGTAGATATGGCCGCAACAACCTTCCCTTGAAATACATGATTGGATAGAGAGATATTGGTGATACATCTGTCGAAATTGTCATGGAACAAGTGAGAACATGATAAAAACTTTTGATTTGCAACTTTGCTCGAAAATTTTCCCCTCCACTCTTCCCCTCGAGGCGGCGGGAGGGCCTAACCCTAGCCATTGCCGAGCGAGCCCCCTAACACATCTCCACCTCCCTCGCCGCCACTAGGGCTTCAGTCGGGCAAAGCCTGCTCGTTGTCGGTGGCGGGGGAATGCTCGTTTCCTCTCGTGTGGGGTTGCGGAATGCTACCCCCATGAAGAACGTGGTGCACGTCAGGCATCACGGCGGCAAGGCTTCCTAGGTGGGGCATCGTGACCTGGAGTTGAAGCGACGCGACGAACAATGGATTGTTGGTGATCCCTGGCGGCGGCGGAGGCGCGCCCTTGGTCGTGGTCTCAATGCTACCTTTCGGCTACCGTCAGGTGATAGTGGTGTGGCGCTGAGCCCATTCCGGCACGGCGGTGCGCGGTTCGCGGTGGTTTGGGCCCGTCTGAGCCAGAAGGGCCACAGCTGTAGCACCCGTGGATGCCTTGCAGTCAGCCCGATGTCCTCAACCACCGTGTTGCTCGTCGCATGGCGGGCATGGCGACCTGGGTCGTGATCGATCTACCGGCCTTTTCCGGTGGGTCGGGCGGCCGGAATGGGTAGTTGCGTGGGGACTCATTTTGAATAAAGGCGGTGGCACTAGGGTTTCTCTTGCAACAAGACAAAGATCTGCCTGATGCATGTCCTCCTTGATCTTGGACGGAATGTCATGTTCCGAAAGGCTCTGCCAATGAACTCCCATGGGCGTGCTATGTTTGCTAGATCAGGTGGAATTCGGTAATGCGCACCCATGTTTTTTTTCCACCGTTTGGTTTTGGAGAGAGTGGCACCAAGCTCTGCTATATGTTGCCTTCATGGGACATGTTTCGTTCTATGGTGAAGTCAGAGATGCAGAACACCATAGAAGTCAAGATTGGAGGACTAGTAATGGTAATTTGAGTCGTTGCGTCATTGAGGAACTTGTTTGGAGTTTCGGGATTCGTAGCAGCGGTATGTAAGTGGTGGCGATGGCACATGTAAAGTTCAAAGTCTGAACATCCATGGCATGATCGTGCTGAAGGCATTGTTTTGAGAGCAGGGATAATCTTCAAAACAAAAAATGTACAATCGAATGATGACGGCTCTTGTGCATGGCTTCCTTCTTGGATTTAGTGATTCCTTCTTGGAGACGTTTCTTTTGGAGATCTTGGACTTTATGGTTTATCTTGGTGGTGGTTGGGATGCTACGAGGACTGCAACACTTTAGCAAAAGTTTCCTCATTTATTACTGTAGCTTTTTTTTTGCTTGTGTACTCATGATGCTATGAGAACTGTAACACTGTGTTTTGATACACAGAATTGAAAATGGAATTGAATTGGACTAGAAATTCCAAATCCAAGGTGGAAACGAATTGGCTTCCAATTCAAATTCTGTTGTTTGAATGTGCTCAAAATTTGGTGTTTGAATCAAATAGTGTACCCAATTCCAAATCATGTTTAGATGTACAAACTTGGAATTTGATGTATTTCTGAATTAATCCACACCACCTCGACGGCCGGCGAAGCTGGAAGGGGCGCTCGTCCCAACGTGCTCGAGTTTGCCATGGCTCGCGAGGGAGCCGGTGGCTGGCGGTGGCCGAAAACGACCTTTAGGGGCACGCGGTGGCGGTGCTTGCAGGGGCACACGTTGGCGGTGGTTGGGGCGGGCCAAAGTTGGACGGATCTCCTCTATGGCACGCGTCGGCGGTAGTTGCAGGGGCACGCTAGATTCGGAAGGATCTCCTCAGGGGCACACGGTGGCTATTGCAGAGGCACGCGACGATGGTTGCAGGGGCACGCGGTGGTGGTCGCTCGCGTCGGGAGGGAGGCGACGACGTTGCAGGGGCATGCGGCGGCGGTCGCTCGTGTCGGGAGGGAGGCGTCGACGATCACGCTCTCTGTTTCTCGAGGGACGAAGAGGCATGGGAAGTTTCCACGGGAATGCGAGGGTGTGAGCTCGAAAAGTCTCGCGAGGTGTTTACACGGACCAAAGCGGTACCGTGGAACTGGGCTTAGTTTCCAGGCTATGATTTAGAGGCATATCTGAACGGTGAAAACTGACCACAAATTCCAGATTTGGTGATTCCGAGTCCAAATCTACGCATCCAAACACAATAGGTATTACGTTGTTGCAGAGACTAAATATAATTGGTATTTTCGCTATATGATATTAATATGTTATATTTATGAAAAAAATAGCATAGAACCATAGCTCAGTTTAAGCACAAATCGTCTAATACTCTAATCAACCTACTGAGATATGCCAAAGCTAGGCGTTGGTCAACCACGTGCGAGCGACCATCATGGATAAGTAGTTGGTGATGTTTAAATGAGAGATTCATAAGGAGTCAACCGAAAACAGAGATGAAGACAAATGTTGCAAGAGCAAATCACGAGGGACCACTAGACGAAGGCCATGCTGTTTGCCTTGCTAACTTTGACTGAAATTGCCCCTTGCTCACACTTTTTCCTGGCATGCTGTTTGCCTTGCTAACTTTGACTGGAATCTGGACGATCAAAAGTCAAAACTCTGTCGAGATAGTAAAAATCACTTCTTGGGACCGAACACATCCTGAATCCTGCCCGCGGCAATGCCACACGCCAGCAGCACCAGGCACCAGCTGATCAGTGCCACCTCAATGCCACCTGCCCACCGCAAACCCTCGCCGGATCCGGCGCGCATCGGCCGACGCACACCACCCCGACCACGCGCCGCCGCACCAACCACGAGAGGCCAAGAGGCAAGCAAAAACCCCTCCAAAGTCCAAACCCAAGAGCCGTGGCGAACTGAGCTGGCTGCCCTATCAAGCAAAGGCAGTCGCAAGTCGCAGCTTCTCTACTTGCTGCAAAGTCCAAAGTCCCAAGGGCCACGGTCGAACCACACTCTCACCAACCCCGCCACCACCATGGCCGACCGCCTCGCCGCAGCCGCCGCCCTCCGCGCCGCCGCTCCGGCCCGCCCCTCCCCGTCCGCCCGCCGCGCCGGGCCATCCAACTCCGCCTTCTTCCCCTCCTCGTCCTCGTCCTCCGCGGCTCGCCGCCTCGTCAGCCTCCGCGCAGCGCCTTCCCAGGTCGGCGTCGACACGATCGGGTTAGGGCGGTTCAGGATTTGAGCACGGATGTTCCGGTTGTTGACTTGTGTGTTTGGTTGTGTGTGTGATCGCAGAAGGCCAAGGCGGCGGGGAGGGGGCGGTCGGTGAGGTGCATGGCGGCGGCGTCGGACGCGGCGCAGCTCAAGGCCGCGCGCCAGGACATCAGGGAGCTGCTCAAAACAACCCACTGCCACCCCATCCTGGTACGTTGCCGTATACCCCACACAGCCACGCCACGCTCTCTTAGGTTACTACTAGGAAACATATTCCTTGCATCAGCGTCCTCATTTAGGACAGTAAGGTGAATTTGATCCGTAGAGCAATGCTGGAATTCAGCATCATAACGTACACAGCCTGCCTCTCTCAGAAGGGGTTGTCAGTTGTAACCTCTAGCTCCATTTCTCCATCGATTGTTTACCGTGACAAACTGCAGCAAATTTTCTGAATCATACGGGCTGTGCCTCAGTTGTTTCTGTTGTGTTACTGAAGCCAGACTAGTGGCTAGTGATACATCTCGTTCCATTTGTTCACTATGGAGCTTATTATGCTGCCTGTTGTGATGCGTAGAGCTTAGCCCTTGTATGCTCACAAAACTATGGTTATACATGATATTTATGTGCAAATGTAAACATGTACTTCGTAATAAAAATATAAAATGAAGTGTGTGAATTTTTTTGACCATGAGGGTATCAGAAAACTCTGGTTACTTAGCCATCCTGCATTGCAGACTGCAGAGTAGTTTAAAGAGAATTGTCCCATAATGTTATATTATAGTGACTACACTGGTACTTCACAATTAAGATCATCATCATCTGCACTCTTCATGCAGAACTCTCCTTTCATTTGTTATATGCCACATTTTCTTATATTTTACCTTTGTAACTGTCTTGGATATTTCTGCCCATTTTGCACTCGTAGAAGCTTAAGACACCAATAGAGATGCTATATTTTCAAATCAGCACCGTCGATTAAAACTTTTCAAAAAGAAAAATCAGAGAAATGAAACTTTTCATTTTGAAATTTGCAATTACCTAGTGCAATGTCTTGGCACAAAGTACTTTCGTTTTTATCATGCTAATACCTATCAGGGTGTGGAGACTCTTTGAACTTAATTTTTCTATATCTGTTCCAAGATTATTAATTGTTATTTGTTTTACTGCATGAAGGTTCGTCTGGGATGGCATGATTCTGGCACATATGACAGGAATATTAAGGATTGGCCAGAACGAGGTGGAGCTAATGGAAGTTTAAGATTTGATGTTGAATTGAAGCATGGAGCCAATGCCGGTACAGTTACTTGGAATTTCACTATTACATTTCTTCGTTCCTCCTACATGTACAGCTAGTAACTAAAAGTCCTGATCATCATCCTTAAGGTTTGGTAAATGCTCTAAAGCTTGTGCAACCGATCAAGGACAAATATCCGAGCATCACTTACGCAGATTTATTCCAGTTGGCAAGTGCTACAGCAATTGAGGTCTGACCTTTCCCCCATTATATCTTTCTAGGTTAGAATTAATATATCAATGCTCTTCCCAAAATTTAATTTCCTTTCTTTTGTCAATCAGGAAGCTGGTGGCCCAAAGCTTCCAATGAAGTATGGACGTGTTGATGTCACAGGACCTGAGCAGTGTCCACCAGAGGGGAAGCTTCCTGGTTAGAAATTCTGTGTCCACGACACATTCCAGTTTGTTGCATTCTGTACAAATAGCCCTCTCTCTTTTGAGTTCTGTAAATATGTTTTTAAGATACGAAACATCTCATGGTTGCTTGAAATAATACTTGGTATTTCCATAATCTTACTGGGTAATTCTATTGCCACCTGTTGCTAAACAATTTATAGAAAAAAGGGTACCTGCTTGTTGCTAAATGCATTTAATATGATGATTGCTAATTCTTCAATTATGTGTTTTGTGTTTTTCCAGATGCTGGCCCCAGTGCACCTGCTGACCACTTGAGGGCTGTATTCTACAGAATGGGCCTTGATGACAAGGTGTGCAAATAATGATCCGAGTCACCTGTTTGCCCATGATGTTATGTTGTTGAGCTGTGTGTACCCTGTATCTGCAGGAAATTGTTGCTTTATCTGGGGCACATACCCTTGGAAGGTCTAGGCCTGAACGGAGCGGCTGGGGGAAACCTGAAACAAAATATACTGTATGTTGTTCTTAACTTTTTGTGTGTATATGCTACCTTGGATGTTTTGACTTTTGAGTCTCATGTTTAGGTTAACAATTGCATAGCATGTTGTGGTATCACTTTGACCATGTTGGCTCTATTAATGGTTACTTCATACTTAGTATTACCCTTAGGCCTTAATCTCTCTAGGGACTAGGTGTGATTATTTTCAAGATTTGTATATTGTATGAGTACAGTTGAGCTGTCTACACTTCAAACACATCTGATGGTGTCAGTTAAAATATGCATAAAAATCGCACACACACTTCAAAACATCGATGCTGTCTGCACTGCTCCATGTAGATATACAAGTGCATTGTCTACGTGAGTAATGTTCATCCACTATCTTTTGTTACTTTGGCAGAAAAATGGCCCTGGTGCACCTGGTGGGCAATCGTGGACACCTGAATGGCTGAAGTTTGATAACAGTTACTTCAAGGTAAGTGTGGCCCGTTCAATATTTTGCATGCCTGGACAGTTGATCTGATTTTGTTAGAACTGACCTGCTGGCAACACTTTATAGGAGATAAAAGAGAAGAGAGATCAGGATCTTCTGGTCTTGCCTACGGATGCCGCATTGTTTGAGGACCCAACATTCAAGGTGATCCTGATGCTCAAACTGTATGCTGTCGGCACCCTACGAAAGTGAGATAATAATTATTAAACTTACCGCCTGAAAATTCCGCAACACTTTCAGGTCTATGCAGAGCAATACGCATCGGACCAAGAGGCATTCTTCAAAGACTATGCGGAGGCTCATGCTAAACTGAGCAGCCTGGGCTCAAAGTTCGATCCTGCCGAGGTCAGTGCCATTCCGCGCATAGTTTTCCAACACTCTGCTGTCATTCCGACAAACCACTCCGCTGAGCTGTGCCAACCTTATCGTCCTTTGTGTTTCGAACTGATGTGGTATGTGGCTAACTGATCTTTGTGGCTGTCCTGCAGGGATTCTCCTTGGACGATTAGTGAGTGCCGCGCGTGAACCAGATCCAGCCAAGGGCTCGTCCAAAAGGTATATGCCCCTTACCAATTTGTTGATTCGTGTCAGCTCTTTTCATCCAGTTGTAACATTGATATAAAACAAAGTATTCGGCTGGTCCTGTCCACAATAGGCTCACTCTGTCGTCTTCCTTTGCAGGATCAAGCCCATTGTTCCTCCAATTTCGTATCACCACACAGGACGAGGCATTTTCCCAGCTTCTTGTCATGCTACAAGATAGAGGTTTTTCTTTCCAGGTTCGGCAAGCCGTTAGATGTGGGAACTGAGATCGTGAGTGTAAAAAATAATAGTGCATCTGCTGACAAACAGATTTGGACCATGTATGTGAACCTTCAGAGGGAGCACCCCTGATTCGATGAGGAATCCATTTTTATTCCGAATTTTATGTTACTGCTCTTCACGGAACGCTTTACTTACGTGCCTCTGGGCTGTGGCAGCGTGGTGTCATTTTTCTATCAGTCATGTGGCTCATCGAGCACGGTGGTGGTCGCCGCTGCAGTAAACATCAGATCTGCAATACATAAACCTCTGGACCCTACGGCCTCTGAGGAGCTGCCTCCCAGCATAAACCAGGAGTAATTTCCATTTGGCGAGCCCCTCCGTCTTTGTCTCCACAAGCATACGGAATCTTTGAAGCAGTGATCCATGGGTCCATTTGTAACCAAATGGCCCCTGTCCACGGGTGCGTGCGTATCGGGGGATTAGATTGGACCGATCTGTTGCCCGTTGGTGGGCGTCCACCACAGTGGTGGATAATAAGACACCATCAGCACAGCAGTGTTGGGAATGAATTAACAAGCCCTATGTGCTGTGGTGAGCCTGCGACGACGGGCGCGGCATTAACTCGGATCGGCCTCTCGTGCCCGCCACGTGCTCTCGTGGCTCAGGCGCACCCAGCCAAGGCCCAAAATTACAAACTCCGAAGAGTGCGCACTCCGCAGGTTCGGGTCCTGTCACTTTCCCGGTGGGTGTAATCGCACTTACCGCTCCCTCCCGCCCAAATCACACACTGTTTCTGTTTCCTTTTTTTTTTGTGCTAACAATGGAATAGGCTTGAGACTTTTTTGAACATGGATGGAACCTCTAAGGATGGCAATGTGTACCCATGACCCGTGTACTCGTCGATTAAAAACCCAATAGGAGTACGGGTATGGGAAAAAATAATCCACATGAGTTCGTAATAGGAAAATATCTTACCCACCGGAGTGGGTGCAGGTATGGGATCGTAGAACCCATACCCACATACCCATTTATCCATCTGAATTTTATATGTGGGTCGCTCTAATATTATAAACTACTCAATTTTCGCCTAATCACAACCTTCATGTTGCTAGGCTGAACCTCACGCTTTCCAATCTCACAATTGCTGGTAGGTTAGTGATGATTAGACCTATATTTAGGATTGCCTCACCTCCTGTCATGTTCTTTTGATCAATTTTATGTGTTGTAAGCGCGTGTATTTTTCACCCCGTGGGTACCCATTTACCCTGCCGGGTGACGGATATGGGGAAAACTTGTACCCGTTGACGGGTATGGGTACGGGTGACGGGCAAAATTAAAGGCGACGAGTACGGGTATGGAATGGCTCTACCCGTACCCATACCTTGCGGGTGCCATCCCTAGGGACCTCGAAGGATCCCGAAGCTGCCATTAATTAAGCGTCGATGGGAACATTTTAGGACCCCCAGAAAAAGAGAAAATTACAGCACAACCTAGCATAATTACACAAAGAACCCTAAAATAGAAAACAGAAAGGCCATCAAGTCCTTGGTCCTCTCCACCGGGATTGAGCCTCCATAATCGGCCTCCATGACTCCGCCGGGGACGCACCACTTGGCGGTGAAAATGACGCAGAGCTCCAGCAAGAAGCTCTTGAAGGGGCCTCCACCTTGGAGCTTCTAGAATCGCCACAGGGCGATTAGAGGGGCCGCCATTTCAGCCACAGATCACGGCAGCGGACATAGACACCGTGTGGTTCACTCCACCTTGCAGCAAGAGCCATCCCCTCGCCTCCACGGCCGGCACCTCGAGTCCACCGCGAGAGGTGGCCACGAACCGCAGCTTTATTGAAGGAGACGGTGCCCTTTTCCGCCTCCCTCAGCTCCAACCTCTGGAGCAGAAGAAAGAGAGAGCTGAGCCCTACTCGATCCTGCATCTGGTTGTACAAATCCAACACCCCGCGCCAAACTACTGGCATCACGCCATACACCGGCATCATGCCGAAAACGCTAATACTACTATGTGCACGCCGAGCATCTCACCCCTCTCTTCTCCAAGCGGCGGCGCCGCCGGAGATGAGCCAGTGTAATAACCCAGAACATAGGAACAACGAAGGGTAGATTTAGAAATGGGATGTGCATTTCATCGCAAAACGGGGGAAATTTTCGCGCCTTATTGCAACTAAACCTAAGAGGGATCGAGGTTCTCTCTCATTTTGCACTTAGGGTTAGGCAATGTGAGTTAAGGAAATTTCGACATGATCTCTTTTGTATCTTGTTGATTTGGGGAATTGATTTCATTTGACAAGTGTTAATACATTTAACAATAAGCATTGAACAATATAAAAATAGAATTCATCATTTAAAACACAACTTATGAATTCAAAACAACTTTGAATTTCAAAGTGAATAATAAATACAATATTTATTCCAGTAATATAAATATTACATAAAGCAAAAGTTCATAAACAAAAACTTGGGCTTTATTGATATCACAACACAGATTACAAAGTCTTTACAATATTCTTGATACAAGAATGGATGAATAATAAACAGAAATGAAAATAAAGATTACAATTTGTTCCTAAACTAAAACCTAGACTAAATGCTTGAAGAACATCTTCTGGTCATATTCACCTTCAAACCTCGCAAAACAAATAACGAGTGCTAGCCGAATATAAGTGTTAGAAATTCAGTTTGGACGAGTTAACAACAATCACCGAAATTCAGTTTGGACGAGAAAATTTGACATCGCACACTTGTGCTTGTCCAAAACCCGGACAACACAAGATAGGAATAGGCAGACCAACACCGAGCGAGCCACAAGGGGCTCAAGTTTCCAGATATGAAGGTCTGTTGCTAACCAAGCAACAGCAAGGCAATGCAAGGGATGAGTCACCAAGTAACCAGGCCTTGTGTGTCAATGCAAGGATAGAAGCAGGGTTCATATAAAAGGGACACAAACCCTAGAAATCATCACCAGTCGACCAGATAATATTCACCAGGTAAGGGTGAAGCAAGAACAAGCTCAGTTCATCCAGTTCTTGAGCAAGAACAGAACAAAACCACACAACCACTTAAACCACCAGAAATCATGGTGACCTGAGAAGATCATCCAAGATCTGGAGGTGAAGGGCTGTGACACAAACCCAAGTCTGCATCAACAAAGTATTTCTTTCTAGGAGCTGGAACAAGGTATACCTAGTTCCTGGAAGAGATCCAATGGATCTGATCCATCATATGCATGAACTAAGCATGGGATGAGCAGATGCTCATATGGGTAGATCATCACTTGGTTTTCACCAAGGTTTACTGCCAGTCAAAAGCTACTAAGATAGAAACCATCCAGATACAGATCATGTGCACAGTAGCTAGAAATCATGCACAGATGCACACACTAGCAAGATCACATGCACATATAGCACCAGTAGATAGCAAAGATTAGCAGCCAAGACTACACGAAAAATCCTAAGCATGCAACCATCGAAACCCTAGATTTCTTCACAGTGCAAGCATATTGGCATTCATATCAAGTATGATTCCCAAATATGCAAGCAAAGGTTGAGTAGCAACAAGATCCAACCAACCATGTGAGCAACCAGTCAGTAGCAAGGCTACTGAGGTCACATCACACTTAGCACCAATTAAGAGAAAGCCAAATAGATCACATCACTATCCAGAAATGGATTCAGACTTTAATTGCTTGTAAAAGAATCATGAACAACAAATTCATATACAAGCAAGTCATTTAAATCATCACTGCATAAGCAGTTCATCATAATTTAAGTAATCCAAGCATGAATTTATCACAGATCCATGCTAAGCATTGACAGTAACATGCTATTAAGCAACAACGACAAGTAAGCACAAAGACAAGGTGATGCTTGAGCATCAGCATCACAAAGATAATTAAATCATTTAGCCACAGTATTAGCCAGTAAGCTATCACTGATAATCAATTGAACAAATAGGTCACTTATAGCAAGCCAAGCTACACAGGAAAGTTAGCCAACAAGCAAGGAATGATCCAATGGATCATTGGCTTGCAGAGGAAGCACTGAAGCATATCACAGGCACCACTGGCACTCACAAGTGTCACTGATACACAGCAGCACACCTAGACAAGCAAGTATGATAGTCCAGTAAGCATAGCAAGCTCATAAGCATGACCAGCATAGCATAGCAAGCTCATAAGCATGAACAACATAGCATAGCAAGCTTGTAAGCAAGTACAGAGTAGCATAGCAATACCAGAGCATGCTAGGAGCAGCAGACAAGCAACAAATGGCAGGCAAAGGAAGCAAAGCAACACTGGCCAGTACCAGAAATTTGTAGATTGGCCATAATTTACATAAAATAGAAGCACATATAGCTCGGTAGCAATTGCGAGGATCCGTATGATCATAGGATCATCGGAGAGCAAGTAGAACAAAAGGAGGAAGAAGCACGATGAGCTTGGGAGGAGCTCGATCATGGAAAGGAGAAGGAGGAGAAGCAAGCACACTTACATGCGCCCGGTGGCGGAGGCTATGGCATGGCGAGGCAGTGGCTCGCGCGGCCATAGCAGACTGCAAAGCCAGTGGTAGGCGCCGGCGTTACGCCGACGAGCACGAACACCACCACGAGCAACACGGCACGGGGACGACGGCACGGCATCGCGAGCAGCACCTGCGCCGAGTCGGTCTCGGGAGCGCGCACGTCGACGGCGAGGGCGAGAGTCGCCGGAGACCACCAAATCGCCCAAGGCGATTCTCCGGTGGATCCGGAGCGGAGGCGATTCGCCGAGAGAGGAAGAAATCGGAGAGACCACGCGGACGGATCGATAGATCGTCTCGCGGCGGTCAAGATCCGGTAGGTGGCTACGGCGAGGGAACAAGGAGATGGCCGGAGCAGGGCGGCGGCCATGGCGGCGACGCCATCGCCACGGGCGTCGCGAGAGGTTAGGGTTAGGACGAGTGAGAGAGAGGGACGCGTGAGTGGGCGAGGTGGGCCGCTTCGGCGCCACCGAGCCACTATGGGGCAAGCCTTAGTGGGCTGTCCCATGGGCTTAGATTATTGGGCTGGGCCCAATAAGGTCCAGGGGGTATTTTAGTCTTTTAACATTTAATAAAAAGCCCAAAACTTTACCAAATTTTAATAAATCAAATACAACTCTAAAAATCCATTAAAAATTGGATTAATGAATGAAAAATAAACCTTAACAAAAATAAAATATGAAATGGAGTTTATGAAACAAATTCAAAATTATGAATTTTCAGAATTTAAATAATCACTTGGAATTTTAAACTATTATTTCCTTGTATTTAAAAATTCAAGGAAAAATATCAAATAAGTTCAAATACTTATTTTCAAACATTTCAAAATGAAATTCTAATATTCCAAGTCATTTCTATTGCAAAGGGTATTTTTCCAAGAAAAAATACTATATTCCTTCTTATTCCAAAAACTATAGAGATAACTTTATAATTTCAAATTATTTTTGGAATGACTAAGGAAATCCTCAAGTAAAATAGTTTTACTTTGAATTGATGTACTTTGTGGGAATTACAATGATTAATACTTTTAAATCAATTGTAAATTACTGTCGAAGACATAAATCTTAAACGCAAACCTAAATTGAAATAACTCAAGCGAGGTAAAGGGATCTAACATAAAATAATACATCCATGATTGCATTATTTGGATTTTATAACATTGTCCTTACCGGACAATGATGCTTCTTACTGAACCCGAGGTCCGGGTTCCATCAACCGCATTGAACCGCACTATCTCGCAGTCCACGAGCAAGTTCACCCTTGCTCATGTCAACTTGATTATTTTCTACTACTTTAATGCAAAGCTATATACTTATCATTCCTGCATCGCAAATGAAATGTTATTTTCCAACTATGAATATGACTATGTGGCTGGCAATGGAACCATGGTATGTGTTGATATGGTGGAGGTTCCATTGCAATGGGTTATATCACCCTAGGATTAAATTACCAATGCCGTCCGATGATTCTAGCGCCGTACAAACCGCGTTGACCATGAGATCTATAATGGCTGCGGGGAAGCCAGTCGTATCTTTTCCCTTCGCACGCCAACGGATTTGTAGAGACGGTGGGGTGCCGGAGGCACCGCCGCAATAGGTTGGGAAATCCTTTTAAATCCCCATCCATTAGTGATGTTAATCTCTACCATCTATGAAGGATTGTCCGGAGTACACCATGAGTAAAGCCGTATTATCGGGGAAGTCTACTGGAGGTGTACGGTTGGACAAAAGGGTGGGTTTGCGATCGCGGAGAAGGCGGTGTGGGCTTGGATCTTTATACCTGGCCTCACACCAAAGGAAGTGTGAACGGGGGCAAGTCCTCGCGGATGGCAAAAAGGGTGAGATCTCTTGTGGGAAAAGTAACGCACCTCCGCAGAGTGTATCAAATTGTGGCTGTCACTCCCTGTTCCGGAAGGAACTGCGAACGCGGCAGGAAAGGAACTCCACGAAGTTCTGGTCAACTCCGTGAAGACCGACGGGCATAGTTTTCATAATAAAAGCAACCTTTTGAAGAAATGATTGCAAAACATGCATTGACCGGCGATTTCCTAATCAATGGTCGTAGCTAGTGCATCAAACACCTTTTTATTCTTTTAGAACTTGCTCGAGTACCTCTCGTACTCACTTTCTTTCGACACCCTTGCTAGACTCGTGATCCGGAAGTGGAGGCCATCAACGATGGAGCACCAGAAGGAAGCTACGAACTGGTCTATGAAGAACCTGATCTTACCGGTGGAGTGGAAGGCGTAGACTATGGGATAGTCTACGGACCAGATGACACGGAGGTGGAGGAGTAGTGACATACCCTAGCATCATAGAGCCGAGCAACGTAGAACTTACCTAATTAAGTTGTTGAGCTCTCTTTTATATTGTTATGAGTTGTAATCGTACTTAAGTAGTATCTTAGGGTGTTCTCATCGGACCTGTGAGAATACCAACTTGTTAAGACAATGTTTGTAATAAAGTATGGAGTGTTATGACCTGCAATGTTTCTGTTGTACCACTCTGAGGGATATGGAAATTTGTGAAGAAGTCCCTTCACAAAGATCATATCAACGACTTGTATACTACAACATGCAGTGGTATGCTGGGTCACCGCAGCCAGGGGAGAGCTCGGGGACAGGAGGCGACTCTCAACGCAGGCTGAGGAGAGAGAGAGAGATAGAGAGAGAGAGAGAGAGAGAGAGAGAGAGAGAGAGAGAGAGAGAGAGAGAGAGAGAGAGAGAGAGGGGAGAAGTGAGAGCCCCCCTAAGATGAATTTGAGGCTCCGTGTGGTACGAGGCTAGTGTCAAATGTAAGTCATCCTTGCATATATTGTATTTTTTTTCAACATGACCTCCCATCACTTTCTCTCTTGAGAATTTCTCATTTTTCTTCTTGCGGGAAGATCTATCGTATCACAACCTCCCCGTCGATTCTTTAGCCCGTAAATAATAGAAGGGACCCATGCCATTGTATATATGACCAGCCAACAAATCCGAATTTAAAATACCAGTGGCCATTACAATCATTACCATTCACATGGCAACATACAAGCTCATTCATGTATGACGTAAAATAGCAATTGTGACTGAAGAATCTTAGAAATTTTGCGCTTCACCCGCTATGAAATTCATACGTATTCCCTTGCTACCTATCTACTTGTGGTAGGCTATCTGATATGGTCGCTGCAACCCATTACGTTATCCACTTCTGCTACACTGCATGATCTAAACGGTGGGGGTTGCACCATCGCGATCATGTCGTTATGTCTTCTTCTCATTCGTCGTTACTTTCTTCTTCTTTGATTTGAAGCGTCACAATCCACATTTCTTCACCGCCCTTGCCTCCACCACCCGGTGCAAGCATTCACTGCCCTTCTCCTGATATGTGGCCAACCTCCCTCTGGGAAAATGTTTCATTCCAAATCAAGTTACAATGAAAACTCCATGAATACCATGTTGAATTTTTTTTTTAAATAAACTCATAAAATAGGATATGTTGGGAAGGTTATGTTCAATTGACATCGAAATTTAAAGTTCAAACTTATATTCATTTGGGACAAGAAAAAGATGCATGAACAATATTGCCGTATCATCTACCACTATTCATTGTTGAATTTGTTTTCTTAGACTTCCGAACTTGAAATTCTATAGGTTTGTAGAAACTTTCTTGAACCACTTAGGGTCTAGCATCCCTCAAGCCTAGGCAGTTGCTTGGGCTCGCCGGCGGAGCGTCGTCTTAACTCAAGTATTAGTTAGTGATAATCATTTGAACGAAATTTAGCACACTACTGGATTTGGCTTCAAAGCCGTTATTGTTTCCACCACAATGCTTAACATAGACACATAGTGCATCTTTGGAGTTTCTTAGAAACTCTGAAACATACTATTATCTCCGTTCTAAAATAAGTGTCACAACTTTACCGTTACTTGATTTTCGCCGAATAGTTTCTCTTTTTGATTTGACGTGCAAGTAGGGTGGACCTGCTATTGGACAAGTTTCATACCATGCGACATTGAATCTCGTCCAGCAAGGTGATCTCGATGTCTTGGGTCCTACACTCCTACTTCATCATCATCATTTCGTAGAAGACTGTTCTGATGTCGATGGAATCCCTGTTTGTTTAGCGCTATCATCAGCATTCCAAACCACAAAGAAAAAATAAAGTCAAAATGTGTGATCCAGATAACAGCCGCCGGTAAGCGCACCACCGGTGGTCCAGCCCCAAAGCCCCAGAAATTTTTAGACCAAAGTGCCAAAAAGGCGGCACGACCAAATCGGCATACGAGGCCACGGCGACCCAAGCTCCCCTGAGGAAGACGGCGGCGACACACCAAAGCAAAGCCCCACGAGCTCCTCCCCGTGCTCGCCTGCTCCCCACCAAAACCCTAAACCCACCCGAGGTCCCCTGGTCCGGGCGGAGCTCCCCGGCAATGTCGTCGTCGTCGAGATCGACGCGCTCCAGCATCTCCCCATTCCGATCCCGCCGCTCGCCCGCGGCGCCTCCGCCGGCGAGGACCTCGTCGGGAGGCCGCGGGTCCACCCCGTCCTCCTCCGCCGCGCGGCCGACCACCCCGTCCTCCTCCTCCGGCGGCCGCCCCACCACCCCCTCCGCCGCCTTCGCGCGCCCCGCCACCCCGACCTCCTCCGCGCGGCCCACCACGCCGTCCTCCACCGCCTCCGCGCGCCCCACCACGCCCTCCTCGGTCTCCTCGCGAGCAGCCGGTGGGAGGGCGCCTTCCGCCGCGGACGCGTCCAATGCCAAGGAGAACATCATGGTCACCGTCCGCTTCCGCCCCCTCAGGTGCGCCGCTGCTTTGCCGGCTTTCCGCCACCGAGGACGTGCGATTTCGAGTTTTCTGCTTACGTGTTTTTAAACTAATAATTGTGTTTGCTGGTGTGTAGTCCTAGAGAGATCAACAAGGGGGACGAGGTGGCTTGGTACGCTGATGGCGACAACATGGTGCGCAACGAGTACAACCCGAGTATCGCCTATGCTTTTGGTGAGTGCTCTTCAGTCCATTTCAGGTAATGCTACAATGCGTCAATGTGGAACGAGTGGTGCTAAGGGAATGTGCGCGCAGGAAATGGAACGAATTAGTAGTGTCATATTGGGGGTTTCTTTTGGAAATGAGGGTAGAGTCGTTTGATGACTATATGCTCTGTTGCGCTATCGAGTGTAACTGCAAGGGACATGCCAGTTTTGTTAGCGAGAATATTGATATGCTCTGGTAATAAACTGTTGAAATAAGTTCCAGCTCTATAGGATGTCTTACCTCGGTCAAGCTTGCTGTCTATTATGCAACTATGCAAGCTCAAGAGTGTGATGAGAATGTGATCCTGTTGCTGAAGTAGCAAACAAATGGTAAAGAGAAAATGAGCTATTGTTTTGAATCGGAAGTGATGTTCCACCAAGAAGACAGTTTAACATTGTTTTAAGCGGTACATGGCAGATACCTCCAGTATTTCATACACCATACGCACACACATGAATATCTGCTATATGTGCCATGTGCAGCTAGGCATTATATGCCACTAAACGGGAAAGCACGAAAGTACGTGAAAATTTGCAATGAACTAGTGTTCGACCAAAGGGTAAAAACTAGCCGGGCTGTCCGCATAACCACATAGCTAGCCATCTGAGCAAGGCTCGTTTCGTAAAGCGAAAGCTGTTATTACTGAACATAGCCTCAACTTCACATTTTTTTTTATGTCTGCCAGGTCTGTAGTTTGCTGAAACCTACATTTTCCTTGTTTGCATTTGTGCAATTTTGCAGATAAAGTTTTTGGCCCAGCTACTACAACTCGCCGCGTGTATGATATTGCTTCTCAGCATGTTGTAAGTGGTGCCATGGAAGGAATTAACGGTACTTTTCAACTCTCTTATTGTTTGTAATTTGTAGAGTAAATTATGTTCGATAATGAATGCGAATTTAGCGAATCAGGAACAATATTTGGTAGGAAGTTAAGACAACAGTCAATAAAAAATATGTGATGTAGATTGGATGGATCTACATTTTTTTTCTTAAAGCCTTTATGGGGTTCCGTACCATGTTTATATCCAACATTGCAGTGCCAACTCTGTTGGATCAGACATATCTCGTGCCAGCCTTGCATGATTCTTTTGTTACAACCAATAGCTGACAATTGTTAGAATTTTGGATTTCCACTGCTATCTCTACTCCCTTTGCTCCTGAAAAGAAAGCCACTATTCCTCTACCTTTGATTATTAATACATACTCACTTAAATCATTGGTAATTGCAGTGTTGCCTTCTCTTATCTGTAGTGTTGTACTTTTATCTTCCAAGATTTATTCAATTCCCTAAAATTGCTCTGTTTCTTTCAGGTACTGTTTTTGCATATGGTGTCACTAGTAGCGGGAAAACTCATACAATGCATGTAAGTTTGTGCATGTTGTTATATATCTGCCATCTGTTCCCTTAATTCCTCCAACACGTCTATCGATGTGCTTCTACATACATAATTTTTCAGGAGAGGACATAGCTCTACTGTTAGCATATAGATGTTTCCTCTTTTTTCTCTTATGTCTATTGCCTATCATGATACACTTGAACTTCACACAGAAGCATGTGCAAATCGTTTTTAGCAGCAGCAATACTGAACTCTCTTTCACCGAACGCTTGGATAACCTTGATTGCAGGGAGAGCAAAAGTCACCTGGAATTATCCCGTTGGCTGTGAAGGATGTGTTCAGCATTATTCAAGATGTAATGTCTTCATATGTTTTTGTCTATAAACGTTAAAGAAATCAGGCTCACATGACATCATTATTTCTTATCTTGACCTCAGACCCCTGGACGAGAGTTTCTTCTGCGGGTGTCATATCTTGAAATTTACAATGAGGTGACTTATCTTGTCAAGCCATGCATTTGATTGCTACTGATTTGCAACTATTGCTACTTCATAGGAACAAGATTGTCTCTTATCAATATACAATAGACATATAAGACCAGAATTGCTGCATGCCCCTGATTACCGTACACCTGATGCAGTAATGCTTACTTAGAAACAAGTTAAATATAGTGAGAGAATATGAAGTTGGGAGTCAACTATTTCTGAACTCACTCATTGATATGTTTAATGGTTGTTCATGCTTTTGGTTGTGTCTTATCACTTCGCAGGTTATAAATGATTTACTTGATCCGACAGGACAGAATCTTAGAATTCGAGAAGACGCACAGGTACCTGGTTGTTGGACCATGTCAATTAATCCTGTATAGCATAGCAGTCTATACTACATGGAATTTTATTTCTATCTCTTTTTTCCCGGGGAAACACAAAGCTTGCGTTTTAATACTCCGTCCGGTTCAAAACAATTGCCAAAAAATGGATGTATCTACACACTAAAACATGTCTAGATACATCCATTTTTTGGCAATTATTTTGAACCGATGGGAGTATATTAAAAGGTAGAGAGTTTTTACAGGCCTAAGAAAGGCATACTTATTACTTATGAGTTCTTATTTCACATTGTGTGTTGATCTGTTTGATTCCTTGTTCTCATTTCTCGCTGACAAGTCTCTTTGTAATAAAGTAATAACTGTTGATCCTGTTTGATTCCTTGTTCTCATTTCTCGCTGACAAGTCTCTTGCCAATAACTGCTGATCTGTAGACCTTATCAGCTACTCATAATTTTATCACTCTTTCTATTCTCTTAGGGAACTTATGTGGAAGGGCTTAAAGAAGAGGTTGTTTTATCACCTGCACACGCACTCTCTCTGATAGCATCTGGAGAAGGTATTTGGTTTGTGTAGATAACATCCTTTCCTTTCCCCAGATTATCACTAATTGCATCCGAGGAGGTTTTCCATATTTCCATGGGGATTGCTTCATCTCCATGTTTGTCCTTGTGATTTTTTGTACCAAAACTTAAACCTACAGTGATTTTTTTGGTGAAGTCATATACCTATTTGTGTATCTGTGTCCTTAACTATATGTGGCTGTGTGTGGGTGGGGAGGGGGGGGGGGGATGTGACACTTTGGCAATTCATTGATTGTTAGATCTTTGTACACCTTGAATCACATTAACCTTGTGCTAAATTGCTGATGAATTGCATGTGGCAGAGCACAGACATGTTGGATCCAACAACTTCAATCTCGTCAGTAGTCGGAGCCATACTATATTCACATTGGTACTCTCTCACTCTCTCGTATCGGCCACCTGTCCTCTCTCTTGTACACATGTCTGTTGGCTGGCAGGTGTTTACATCCATCTGCCAAATAATTATTGCTTATTGAGTCTGCAAAGTAATGTAAATCATTCCACGTAGCACTTTACCGAATCTAAAAGTCTGTTCTTTCTTCCAATGTGAAGTTGTTTGATGTAGCTAGTTACTATGGGTTTCAGCTCAGGTAGAATGTTTAAATTTACATTGTTACATGCCTGCAGACCATCGAGAGCAGCCCCGCTGGTGAAACTGAAGAGGAAGAAGTGAGATTATGCCAATTGGTAATTCCTCTCATCCAGTTTGCTTATAATTTCGTACCTTTCAATCATCTTACTTATTATCTTGATTTATTTAGCATCCAGCAGCTTGGTATAGTTTATGTTTTGTGCATGCTCTTATTATTTCCATCCATATGCTTTTGTCAGAACTTGATTGATCTCGCTGGGTCTGAGAGTTCCAAGACTGAAACAACTGGATTACGTCGCAAAGAAGGTTCATACATAAACAAAAGCCTGCTCACCCTTGGAACTGTACGTTTTCCTGCAACCTGCGCCCCTGAGGATTTCTCTTTTTGTGATCTTATTGAGAAATTAATACAAGATGAACCTTGTGACCCATTTCATTGAGTTATCCCAAACTAATAGAGACAGTGTTTGCATGCATGACTCCTTTGCTAGCTCCTACAACATGAATCCACATGATGCTTATCTCACATATAATTGACTAGTAGGAAGGGGTACTGGGGAAATGATCACATCGTTTTCATTTATTTAGTTCTTCTCATGGTAAGTTGTTGATGGAATTTCGTCGCAGGTTATTGCTAAACTTACAGATGGCAAGGCTGCTCATATTCCCTATAGAGACTCAAAGCTCACACGCTTACTTCAGTACTCTCTGAGCGGCCATGGACGCATTTCTGTGAGTGTTTTGTTTGTACAGTAACTCGTGCTTTCTCCCTTGTTAAGATCCTTTATTTACTTATGTATTTATTTATTGCCTTGGTTTTTGGAAGCTTCCCACATATACGTTTGGGCTTGTAAGTGTAAGCAACTTATGTTCGTATAATCTCACCCTTTTCTTTGTCACAGCTTATTTGCACAGTTACCCCTGCTTCCAGTAACACTGAAGAGACACATAATACATTAAAATTTGCCCACAGGAGCAAGCATGTCGAATTGAAAGCTTCTCAAAATAAGGTAATAATCAATCAGTCTGAAGTCCATATTCTAAGAATGATGCTTGGTACTGATGCTAATTGTCTTTCCAGATAATCGATGAGAAGTCCTTGATAAAGAAGTATCAGAAGGAGATAACATGCTTGAAAGAAGAGCTGCAGCAACTGAGACGTGGCATGATGGGAAATGGGTACATTCTTCCGACGGATCAGGAGGATCTTGTTAACTTAAAACTTCAGGTTTGTTTTGCATGTTTTTCAGCAACAGAGTACCTTCCTTCTTAATTTCGTGAGAAGTTATTCTCCACCAATATAAGTCACTGGAAGACTAACTTCTCTTCCACCTAAGCGTCCTTGTACTCTATGCAATATTGAGACACTTACCTTCCAGATGGCATGCTGGAGATTAAATTCAACATATTCCATCCGTACATGAACTTGTTGGCCTTGCTTCCATCCAAAATGATTAATCTTTGTAATTTCTCTTTGTGTGATAGCTTGAAGCTGGCCAAGTCAAACTTCAGTCAAGGTTAGAACAGGAAGAAGAAGCAAAAGCAGCATTGATGGGTAGAATTCAGAGGTTAACAAAACTGATATTGGTGTCAACCAAAAGTTCAATATCCGCAAATGTTTTAGGAAAGGCTAGCCTCCGCCGACGGCATTCATTTGGCGAAGATGAGGTTCTTAAGCTCAAGCTCTCTTCTTCTTTGTTTGGTTGCAACATCTTAGTCCATTAATCCAACTCAGAGTAAATTCTGAAGAGCCTTACAACAAAATCTGGCATAGAAACTGAGAATATGGTGCAAGTGTGAAAGAGCAGGATTGCTGCCTTTTCTGTTCTATTGTTTTTGTGGATCAATTTTGAGGATTTACTTTATCTCACTTTTCCTGACGTTGCAAGTTGCAGCTTTTGTTCACACTAATATGTAAAATGTGAGGTTACTTTGTGATGATGCATGTTTCCTACTTAATGCACAGCTTTATTGTGCTGTATGCTTCATAATTTTTGGGGGTGCCTCAGATTACGAGTGCTCTATAGTTCTCAGCTGGATTAATTTAATTAAGAAACGAAAAAACACATAGTTCATCTCGAAATTTAGCCTACCATACCAAATTTCTTATTTTGTTTGCAACTTCTAGTTTTCAGTTCCATTAAGATGTGTGGACTTTTTGGCTGTGCCTTGGTTCCTGTGAAATCTTTATAATTTTTTTATGTAAGCTACTTGCCAATATATTTCCATAGGGCTCTCTACTACTGTTTTCATTAAAAGAGAAAAATAATAATGAAAAAGCACCAATGCACTGTGACCTTGGCGAGTATTCATTTGTACGGATGTGGGGCACCCTATCTTGTGGCCGCTTAGAGCTCCGAAGGTAGTAAGGGTGGTTAACGAGAGGATGAGTTCGTAGTCTGCGCGCAGGTGTCATGATGGAGTCAAGAGAGATAACAGAGGTAGATTAGAGAAATAAAAGAGGCAGGGATTAGCATTAGGAAGATCAAGGGTTTATTTCTGCTTGCCCTAGAACACACTGGATACACATCCTCTTATAGGAGGAGTGGAGGACCAGCCGCCAGGAGACTGGTATTCAAAACTGACTCCAATACCTGTAGTCCACAACTAGGACTCTATTTTCACTCTGACACAAACCAACTCACGGTAGCCAATTTTCACTAATTATTTAATCCGGCAGTAATTGAACTGGGCTCTAACTATGGCTATGGCTATGCTACTAATGCCACAACACCCTACTAATCCCATTTTGTACAAGACATCATAGTTGATGGACCCTGGCCATATGCAACGCGAACACTCTTTTGGACTGTACATTACCTGAATGGTTGAGAGCTATATGTATCTGAAATGCTCATCTACGCACAAGTAACAAATCGAATGGAGCATAAAAAGTTGCTCTATAGTAAGATTTTGAACTGCATATTATGTTGTATATTGGCGCTTTTGTAGAAGGAAACAATATTTCTTATCGTAAAAAAACACTATATTTCCTGATGATTTACCCTGCTTCATTCATTGGGGAGCGCCTACTTTCTTGGAGAGTGCCTATTGTTCTTATTTGGTTTCATTTTGCAGCTTGCTTATTTACCCGACCGAAAGCGGGAGTACGGCGAGGACGATGATGTTAGCCTTGATTCAGAGTTTTCAACTGAAGCAAAACTAGATTCTCATACTTCTGACGAGCCTATTAGGTTTGATAGAAGGAATCGCAAACGTGGTATGCTTGGTTGGTTCAAACTAAAGGTGATTTTCTTGCTATGTACTTATATAGTTTGTGTTTCTCAGCTTCTTTGTTAAGTTTTGTATTGCCATCAGTGATCTTCTGTTCTCTGCTGGAAAAGGATTGTGTGCTTACAGTAGGCAATATTAGCTTTCCTGGTCGTTAGAAAAAGATACAATTCTAGAAAAAATAAGCTAGGTTGCTTTATTGCAGTCTTCTTGTTCATTTTATTCTAATTTGTTCGTTTCATATGTGCTTCCCTCTACTTGCATTTGCTTAATTTTTAAAATGCCTCTCCCACGATAGTAATGCAGTACACCTAGGAATTACTTGCTTGTGGGCTTCTAGACACTGAAAGATGTGGAAGACCATGTACTGTGGACTGTGGTAGAGAAGTATTCGGTTTTGGTGGTTGAGAACTTGAGATCACAAGTGTCAGCTCTATCTTCTAGCTGTTTGAAGATGTGTAGCTCCACTTATGTGTCCCTCTTCTTTTATATATACAAGGAACAACTCGTCGCTGGATGCTGTCTAATTGTTCGAATATCTTTGTTGATGTTTCTTATAGCTTTGCCAGCTGTCTTGTCTTTATAACTTGTACTCTGGCTTTGCTATATAAGTTATAGGTTCAGTCATTAATATATTTTATTTTACTTATGCAGAAGTCGGAGCAATTATCTGGACTGTCAGCTAGTGTCGATAGTGACAGCACAGCTAGTGGCTCGCCTTCCTTCTCCAGATCATCACAGCAAAAACACCTATTGCTTGACCTGAAGGATGGTCACAGGAAATCTGTGACTAGGAAAGCAGATGATCCAGCACTTAGTGATTCTTTTCTAGAGAGGACTCAAGCTGGTGATCTATTTAGTGCTGCACCTATTGCTCGACACCCATTGCCGGTGAGTCGGTTTTCTGACTTTTTACACTTTCCCCACTTCCTCTCATTCTACCACTGCACAATTCCAAATTCTTGCATTCCTTCTGTGGAATATGCTGGAAACCTTCCATGTTAAATTGTAATAAAGCATTCTAGTTCTGGATTGCTGCTTGCTGAAGAACACTGGCTCGTGGGTAGCCTACAAAGTGCTGGTTGTTGCCCATTTAGGGAATGTGATTCCACATTAAAATAAGTCGATAAGTGGATTCATGTTTAATGGAATTTGGTTACAGTAAGTTTACTTTTGGCTCTGAACTGTGAGATCTTCCTTGTCCTATGCTCCTTGTCTGGCTAGCACTTCTGGCTTGAAGCAGCACGTGGTCTATGACTTCCTTGCTAATTTGAGATTGACCCATGTTGTTTTTGTTATAGAGCGTGCTCTGCTATATTCACTGATCTGGACACTAACTGACATGTTACATGTATAGAGTGGAACAACTATCGTGCTGTATTCACTGATCTGGACACTAACTGACATGTTACATGTATAGAGTGGAACAACTATCGTGGATCAAATAGACCTTCTTCAAGAGCAGGTCAAAATGCTGGGTGGGGAAGTCGCACTTTCTACAAGCTCACTCAAAAGGTTGTTGGAGCAAGCAGCCAACAACCCTGACGATTCACAAATTCATGTAAATATATCTATAATCTTTTCTGAGCTAGCTGGGCATATTTATCTACCCTAGATCCTCAGCCATTTATTTTAAGAATATCCTTATCTGAGCATTCCCATTTCTCTTTTTCTACAGAGCCAAATTGAGAGGTTGAAAAATGATATCGGTGAAAAGAAATCACATATGCATGCGTTAGAACAGCGTATAATGCAATCACTGGAAACTACAGATGACCCAGCTATTAGGACTGAGATGTCCCAGGTAATAGTTGCCAAGTGATGCTAAACTGGAAAGTTTGAATTCATCTGATGTTGACTTACATGGAATTTCTAGAGATTTTCGTTTGAGCGTATTCTACTTATGTTTTGGTTTGTTAGGTCTACCTTAACTTTCTTGATCTGTGGCTAATGAGTCATATCCTACAGTGTTTTGGATTTCTTTGTTAATGATTGAAATGTTTCCTATAATATTTTTCAGACCTTTTCAAAGTTGACCATGCAATTGAGCGAAAAAACATTTGAACTGGAGGTTTGTTCAATGCCACTTTGTCAGCTAGTGTTTGTTTCTCGGATTGATATCTATCATAGATTAATTACTGTTTTACCTGGGTGGTTTCTCTAGATCATGTCTGCAGATAACAAAATCCTTCAAGACCAGCTACAAGCAAAGGTGAGAAAGGGTGGGAGAACAACTATTTTTCTTGTCCAACATATCAGTCTGACGTTTTCTTTGTTCAAATAGGTATCGGAAAATGCAGAACTCCAAGAAGCAGTTGCGCAATTGAGGCAAGAGAACAGTAAATTATTGAAGGCTTTTAGGAGTGAGTCTGCTACGCAGTTTAGTGAACCATCGACGGCAAGAAGTGATTCTAGGGATCAGGCAGATGAATTCTCAAGTCATGCAAACATTCCCTCTAGAACAGTGGAAGATAGTAGGGAATCACCATTAAAATCTCAAGTACTCATGCAGGTAAACATCACATGCCTGCAATTCATCTTCGTCCAATTTTGATTGTCACTTGAAAAGTTGAAACCTAAAAGAATCAATGCTGCAGGCTGCAGAAATTGAGAATTTGAAGCAAGACAATCTGACGCTGACGGAAGAGAAGGATGGCTTGGAAATTCACAGTCAAAAGCTGGCTGAAGAATCATACTACGCAAAAGAATTGGCAGCTGCCGCTGCAGTTGAACTAAAGAATTTGGCTGAAGAAGTCACCAGGCTTTCTTATGAAAATGCAAAGCTGGCTGCAGACTTAACTGCAGCAAAAGAGCTTAATTCATCGGTTGCAAGGGGCAGTATCCACAATGACACAAAACGCCGTGATCAGGAAAATGGATATTTTGCCGAGGAGATGCAGAAAGAGTTGGTTGCTAGTTGTGAGAGGGAGGCTGCGTTAGAGGACACATTATCCCAAAAGTCCCGGCGAGAAAATGAGCTTTTGAAGATAATTGATGATGGGAAGTGCCATGAGCAGGATTTAGAAAATGAGCTGGCAAGCATGCGGGTCCTTGTTTCGAAGATGAAGAAAGAAAACTCTCAGGAGGATTTGTTTGAATTCAAATCAAAGCAAAATGGCTTTCATTCAGCGAAGAATGATACCGGCAGAACCCTAAGCGAAATGGAAGCTTCGGATAATTGGAAATATGATGGCGTCAGTACTCTAGAAGAAGCAAAAGCTGCGTACAATTTTGAAAGAAGGCGCTGCAAAGAGTTGGAAAACGCAATGTCCAGATTGAAGGTAACCATATATTTACTTTGCTAGCAAGCTTACTTATGAACAACTGAACACAATATGTGGGGATGACTTGGCTGCTTCCGTTCTTCTGATGCACCTGTATTGGACCTTTTCAGGGTGAAGACATTAGAGGGTTAGAGGTTAAAGTCCTTGAAGAGCTACAAAACTTTCATGTGGAAGCACTGTCAAGGATTTGCCAAGAAAAGGTATTCTTTTCCATCATCCATATCTAGTTTGTACTAAGTTTTCTGAACTTTCTGCGGGATGTAGAGCATGCTGCATTTATTTTGCGGAGTGCTGCAGCTTGACTTAAGCACATGTTGAGACAAGGGCTTCCTTTCACCCCTACTTACTACATTTTCTCTTGTGATTTACAGATGGCAAAACAGATGCTATAGCAGGCCTTTTTTCAAGTTTAGAGGCTGCTTCCACCTCTCCTCATGTTTGTCGGCTGCTGTTTATTCACACCATATATTGCTGCTACAGCCGAAGCAATGCTGATCCTAATGCGTTACGACTTACCACACTGGAGTAGATAACCTGGAACGGCCAGCCCTCGCCTGTGTCAACAGAAACAAAGGGGGGAAGCAAAATATAGTTCTGACTTCTTGCCCTGATGCTAATCTACCGGTACTTACTCTCCTGTACAGTTTACTGGATTAGAAAGACCCACTTGTAGATTTGTATTAACTGGCCGTATGGGCTAGCAAAGAAGACGCCCAAGGCCTAGCTAGACCGGGCTTTTGCCAGTTGTTGTTCGCGGTACTTGTAGCCTGTGTAGACGGACACGTGATCCCCCCACCCCCACAATTGAACGGATGAAACTGTAGGTCCTCTCGTACTTGTTGGCTGAAGCAAAGCTGCAGTTTTCGCATATTACTGTTCGTTTTATGTCTGATCGCCGTATCATCGGCGTTGGACATTATGTCGGTTGACTTCAGTGATCAGCAGCAGCACGGATTTCCGTCGCTACGGATCATGGGATACGAAGATTGGAGGCTTCCGTGGAGACGATGGGTGCTGGGTTGGTGGTGGTTGTGGTTGCGGTACGGTGCAGAGAAACATTTTTTCTTCTTGCACACGGTCGATCCAGGAGACCAGTCGTGTGCCTGTCGCCCGGGAGCTACGATCCATGTTATGTGGATGTACGCCTGCACCATTGACAAGGAAACATGAAGCTCACGTGGAGTGTGGCGTTTTGGAGGCTGAGGTACATTTATCTTTTTATTCTGAAAGACTCAAAAATTATTTTTCAAAGTTTTTTTTCAAAAAATCGAAACAAAATTCTGGAGGTAGCCAATAATGTATGCTAGAATGATGTAGAATCTCAATAGTGATTTGTATTCTAGGCTATACGAAATTGACAAAATCTGATAAATCTAATAGTTATGAAATGTGCACTATTCACTCTAAAATTTATCAGAGTTTATCATTTTTGTGTAGTCTGAATATGAAGTATTTTGTATTAAGATTTTACATCATTGGCTATCTCTAGAATTGTGATTTAAAAAAATTATAAATGTTTGCATATAAAAGCTACATGTAGCTCGGTCTCCATTTTAAGTTTTCCTATCACTTGGCAGCCCGCTATCGTGCACTAAACGGTCTCGAATTTGCTCAGTAGACTAAGAACTGAGGTCCTCATTGCAACGACTTCTGAACTTGAGGGATGTTGTAAAAAGTAAAATGTCGTTTGCAACAGAAACTACGGGTGGGAACACTTGACAAACAAACAGCAGAAAACTCAGGCAAATAAGTGAGAATCCATCCAATACAAGACTAGAACAGTCTAACTATTCACACTACTAGCACTAGCAAATAAGTCCACTTGGTAAAAAAGGCTTCTTGTCTGGAAAACGAAAAGGCAAGAAGACGCGATGATCACGCCCAAGTTCCAAAACATGTCCAACATGATCAACGACGTGGACAAGGCAGAGGCGGAAGGGAGCTAGGTAGGGAACAAAAAGCTCAGGCGGCATCGATCAATCGGTCAGGGCTGGAAATTCAGAAAATTAAGCCGGAGGGGAGGAGTGAGCAGGTGTAGAAATGATAGCCAAGCGTCAGCTTTTTGATCCGCGCAAGCAAGGGCAGGCAAGCAAGCGAACAAAACCTAAAGCTAAAGCCGCACGGCAGAGGCCAGCAGGGGAAGGGACGACAAGATGTGAGCTACCTGACTCATCAGGCCAGGGTTCGAAAAGAGCAAGCTACTTGTACTAGCTCTGTTTACCCTAGGCTAGGTACCATGTTAACCGGCGTGGGCCGCGTGCTCTCTGCAGGGCGAGTGAGTGAAATTACACTGTTACCGCATGTTATTTACCAACAGATGGCTGTTGGGAAAATATCTAGTGGTGCCACACTTCACGTGATGATTATGATATAACTTTTCAAATTTAAATTTACGAGCGTCTACAAAATTCAGAAAATATTGTAAGTGTCCAAAAGATGTGTCTTTACCATGCTTGGTCTTTACCATCTACTACCTCTATCCATTTTTTGATGTCAATTTTTTTTTCTAAATTCGTATGTATCTAGACACTCTTTAGTGCACATACATTCAAATTTAGATGCATCTTCTGACATCAATTAATGGACGGAGGGAATATTTGGTTCTGAAAATTCTAAAGATTCTAGACACGTGTTTTGTGAGCATTATTATTATTCTATTAAAATACTAAATAATGGTAAATTTTACTTTCTAGAATTTTTATCATTGTATCATTCATGTGAAATATGGTTTCACTATCGAAAACTACAAATGAAGACGGTGGCGTTGGAGGAGCGCGGCCGCCAGTTTATGGTGGAAGAGATCGCCGAGCATCAAGGGAGCGAGGGTTAGATCAGCTATGCTGATGCTGGACGAGACCCCAATATAGTTTTTAGTTTAGTCCAATTATATTTAGAATGTAACGGAAGCACGTAGCCCCTAAACGTTTTTATAAAATGGCAATTGTTTCGGTGATCTGCGGGACACCAGAGGGTGGGTGCGTGATCACAAATCCGCCCTAAATTTAGGTCATCCTATTAAACCACGTGGACACAACCATAAAACTACTCACTCCGTTTAAAAGTAGATGTCTCAACTTTTATTTAATACAGATGCATTATGCATATATAACTAAAGTGTGTCTGGATATATATGTATTTAGATAAATCAAGACACCTATTTTTAGACGGAGGCAATATAAAATTTGTTTGATTCTATTTTTTTATGTAGCCTGGAATAGAAGCAATTTCACGTTAAGATTTGCACAGACGCGGGGTATATCATTGGCTACATCAAAAGAAAAATTCAAACTTTAAAATATGATTTTTGAGTTATTTTTAATAAAAAATAAAATACTGACTCGACCGGCGGCCCGGCTGGGCGACATGAAAAAAGAATGCGGGGTGGGACGTGGAGGCGCATTGATTGCCGCTCCTCAACTGTGACTGACATCACGCGCACGCAGGTGGCTGGCAGGCACGGGCGGGCGTGCATGCAGCTTACGTGCGGGATAAGCGTAGCATTTCATTTGCTGCTACACTCACCCAAACCCAAAACCAACCCAGCACAGCACACACGAGAAGAGAGAAGATCCATCCGATCAATGGAATCGATCCGGAAGCATTTGTATGCCCGAGAACCTACCCACCGGAATCCACCGGAGTACGTACGTGGTGGTAGTACTAGCAGCATCGATCGATCGAGATCTGTACGTACGTAACCTAACCACACGCATTACTATCACGGATGGATATCCGCTTGTCTTGATGACCGTGTACTACCGTCACTGTAGCTCCGTGGATTGATTGCAGGTGCGGGAGCGAGCGAGCGCCGTGTGACGGGCTTGAATGAGAGGAGTAGTTATTGCGCTCAGCCGCTGCAAATGGCCTGCCCCCGTCCCCTAAACTTTCTGTTTATGGCGAGGCCGCCCATCAGCCGCAACGCGTGATCCCCCTTCTTTTTTTTCTTTTTTTTTTGAACCAGGAGCACCCCGAAGGGTGTAGAAGCATTCAATATAACCAAACGGTGGGTGTACAATAAGTTACAAAGGATCCCATAAAATCTACAATTACATATGGATCCCTGGTAAAAGCAGAAAGGACCTCAGCAGAAAACCTAAAAATGCAATCAGGTCCTTCTCTATCCCCACCGGCGAGCAAGAGGCCGGAGATGCCGCCGTCGAACTCCGACGCGGGGACCTGCACCACTTGCTTCGAACCCGCCGTAAAATGCGACACCGGACCTGCGGAAGGGCCTCCGAAGGAGGTTGAAGTGGCGCCGGAACTCCCGGCATTGATTACGGCCGGCAAAGACGCCGCCGATGTCTTGCTCAAAGAAGATGCTTCGGATGAACTCCTTCGCCTCCTCCGCGCATCACCCGCTCCGCCATCTCCTCCGCTTGTCACCGCCTCGGCGCCCATAGCGAGAGAGAAGACCAGAGAAAGCCAATTTGAAGAGGAGGCAGGCTCCTGCCTGCACCGCGTCGGAGAAGATGACCCGCCATTAGACCCGAAGAACCTGCCACGGACTCGGGGAGGCGAGCAGAGAAGATGGCGATGTCGACTGAGCCAATGGAGCAACTTATTGAAGAAGCCATCCTTGGATCTTCCCCTTCCTTCAGCCGTCCGCCATGGACGAGCATCCGGAGGCAGAATCTCCACGATCCGGTTGCTTCGCTCCGACGCAACCACACCAGATGACAAGGGGGAAACAAGAGGGCCTTATTTGGTGAGATGCCCCGCCTCCTCATCGCCGCTAGCCACCACTCCTGCCACCAGAGAAGGGCTGCCACGAGGAATAAGAAGAGGATGGGCTGGATGCGGCCGAGGAGATCCGGTCGCCTACCCACAAGCTCCACAAGGGTAAAGCACGGGAAGACACCTAGACTACTATATACATGATGCCCGGCACCTCTCCATCCTCCACTCCGGCCGGCGTCGCCGACGGAGAGGATTCCGGATCGGCCCGGCGAAGAAAACGACGAGCGGTGGACTCTCAAAATAGAAAGGTTACTGTAGCAGCTTGAGAGGGGGAGAGGGCTTTGCGTGATCCCCCTTCCAGCATCTCCTCCGTCGCATTGCAGTAATGGCGCTTCATTAGCCTCGATGCGATCTACTCCGTACCCGTGTAGAAAGCGGGGTTTGCATTCACATTGAATGCAAAAAAAAAAGAGGGAAAACCCTAAAGTGTGACCCTTGGCTACACGTAGTCTGTATGTTTTTTTTTTCAAATTCAAAAACTACATTTTACAGATTGAAAACAAGTATCTATAATTTTAGTCAAAATTTAATTTTTTTGAATATTTTGTTACTCCTTTAAACAAGTTTAGTCAAATTTTTTTTTAATATATTGGTACTCCTTTAAACAAGTTTACCCAAATTTTAATTTTTTTTACTTTAAGCAAAAGCTAGAACTCACTTACGGACAAAGATCTGGTGCACATGAACACTAGTGATGTCGTTTTTTCAAATAAATCAAAAATTACAGTTTTGAGTTCCCAAAGTTCTGAAAAAAATCTGCATATATCCAATAACGTATCCCATAAACGTGTAAAATATCAATTTTAAATACTTTATATTTTAAGCTATGTAAAAATAACAAAAGTGCAGATCTGAGTAGCCATTTTAAAATCTTCAAAAACATGTCTGATTTTGTTATTATTGTCTAGCACAAAGTACACAAAGTAAAAAGAATTTTAGGTTGAGATTTTGCATGATTGTGAGATATATCACAGACAATCTCTAGATTATTTTTCATTTTTTCAAAATGACGAGAGCACTGAAACTCGGAGTCAAAAGCACTTTTTGCAATCACGGAGTAGTATATGACAACAGATTGATTAGAGTACAAGTAAAACAATTTCCTAGCATCAAATGCCGAGGAAGCCACACAGCTGCAGCAGGATCAGACAAACGCGGGTGGGGCACAGAAGATCTCGGGTGGCTCGGGTGGCAGTTACCCATACCTGACTCATCCCCCCACCACCCGACCCCGTCCGATCGCATCACCGCCGTCCGTCCACGCGGGCCCCGCCTCATCATCTGACGCCGCATAGTGCACCACGGCACCCCCCGCACGTGGTGGGCCCGGCAGGTTTACTGTACTAGCCGGTAACAATAGTCTCAGCCCCCCAGTGCTGGCTCGACACGTTGCCGCTGTTACCACGCATCGTCTCGTCCCGTCACCACCGCCGTCTCACGTGGCGCCTGCAGGCCCGGGAGCCACGCTCTCCGGAGGCCACGTGGCACCGCATCAACGTGACCTCGCCGGCTAAACTAAGGCAAAACATAACCTCCGTACTTGAGCCGATTGATTTTTTAACTACTTCTTCTGTTCCTATGAAGAAATATTATGAATTTAGTAAAAAATTAGATATTTTTTACTAAGGTTGACTAATAATATAGAAGAAAATTGCAAAATTTTACAACATTAATTAAGTATATAAAAATTGGGCACGTCAAGGTCTCGGACGACTTAGACTTAACTAAATATCAGCCAGTGACGTCATATATTTCTCAGTTACAACCTAGTTGCAACTCATATGCAAGCACAAATCTTCAAGCAAATTCAATGGTGTGGATTTTTGTCTATGTTACAAGTTTACAACCTAGGTGTAACTCGTAAAAAAAATCTTAGTTTGAACCCATTTGCAACTAGTAGAAATTTTTTTAGTTGTAACTCACCTGTAACTAGGAAAATTCTCAGTCACAATAGGTGTCATATCAGCACTAATACTAGGCAAATCTAATGGTTAAGAAGTCGACTGAGACATACTATTAGATGTTTTATTGTGAATCTGGTGGCTGATTTTTTTCAAATCCGTGTAACAATATATTTTACCGTGGATCTATTGATATCGTAAATATGTAACATTTTTTTTTATCAAAACCAATGGTTATACTTAGATGTTGTTTACTTTGACAAAATTTATGAGCCTAATTTATTTAAACAGAGGGGATAGAGTGTTAATGTCTTTTATTTGGATCTCATTGTTTTAGAAAACATAAGAACACGGAAAACCGCATAACTGAGATGTACTACGTCACCTCAAGTGTATTGGACTTGTTAAAAGTAAAGTTAAAATGATGTTTGGCCTTATGCAGAGATTCCTATGAAATGAAGGTAGATGAATGAATTTCACATAAATTTGGTAGCCCAGATCCTATGATCCAAAAGAATTTTACCGAGAAATTTAGTTAGGATTCTCCCACAATCCTATGAAAATTGTACAATCACAAGGAGGCCCTTCAAAATTGTACGGTTGCTTAGATGTGTTTGCGAGTAGCTGGCCTGATCAAAAATATTCTGTGCAGTAAAGATCACATGTGCTGTTTGAACTTGTGCTCTGGTTAATCTGATAATGTACAGTCACTACGGGAAAAGAAGCCGTTGCTGTGCGAGGCTTTGGACGGCAAAGAGGCCTATACGCACGGCAACGGCTTTGCCGTGCGTGCACTCACAGCAAAGTGTGCACGGCAACGGCTTCGACGGCAAAGCCACCTTTGCCGTGCGCATGCAAGGAATGCACGGCAAAGCCCTTTGCCGTGCGTCGCCATCTCTGCCGTGCGCCGCGAGCAGCTGCCGTGCGAGGCCTCTTTGCCGTGCGCTGCCAGCGCTGCCGTGCGCCGTTGCTTTGCCGTGCGCCACAGTTCTTTGCCGTGCGCCCAGCGTTGCCGTGCGCAACATTCGCTGCCGTGCGAAGCTTTGCCGTGCGGCCTTGCTCGCCACGCACGGGAAAGCCCCATACGAGCACGCCCCCGGGAGCTCCCGGGAGCACGGTTGGGCGACACGTGGCCCCTTTGCCGTGCGTGTGCACACGGCAAAGAGACTAAATGTCCTTTGCCGTGTGCTCACACACGGCAAAGGGGCCTGATTTTTTCATTTTTTTGCTATTTTTCAATTATCCCTGCATTTCAAATATTGCATTTCACAAATATAGCATATATAACATATATATCAACATAAGATCACCAAACACATCAACAACACCACAAATACATCGAGCACACATAGTTCATGCATACAATCCGTTACATAGAGTCCACATCGAGCACACATAGTTCATGCATAGCAATGTCCATTATTACAATCCATAACAAGTGCGAACAATCCATTACAACGACGACGAGTGCACGAAGACCATGCCATCAACCTTGTCCTCCTCCGCTTCCGCCGGCCCTACATTGTCATTGCCTTGTGACATATAATCTATAAGCAGGTTTATGGAATGAACATTTGCATTTGTATATTGAACACTTGAACAAGCACAAGTAGCGGGTTGGGCACAAGCGTAGGAGGACTCACCGAGGTTCATGCTCCGGATGATGTTCATATTGTTGACGGTGATAGGTGTCCCCGGGATATTGCAAGCCGCGGTCTGTCTGCACGGCAAAGGGGCGGGACACGGCAGTGCCCAGGCCTTTGCCGTGCATTGTTTCTTTGCCGTGCGGCTTACCTGGACTTTGCCGTCCTACTATCTTTGCCGTCTGCTGCTCCCGGACTCTGCCGTGAGATCGCTCTGCCGTGCGCCAAGTCTTTCTTTACCGTGCTAGGTTTCTTTGCCGTCATTGCTCCCATACTTTGCCGTGCGTTTTGATGTTGCCGTCGGTCTTATTGCCAGCGCGCGCGAAGAAATCTTTGCCGTCGCAGCTACATTCAGCAGACAATAGGTACACGCAGCACGATTTTCCGGTAGTGAGTAAATGTCGCTTCACTACAAGTACCCCGGCTTTGATTCTTTCCGGTAGTACCTACTCCCTAGTCCGATTAAAGTAACGTTATTCTTGCTCATTCTTGACAGCCAAAGTCGTCGCATTAAGGAACTAATCTAATCCATGATGACTCACACCTGATGATATAGCTGACTGTGGTCGCTGCCACCCGCAGATAAAAACCCCTACCTAGCTCCCTCCTTGGCCGGTGCTCGCATCTCTTCGAAAGCGATAGCCAAAGCCCTCCTGATCTTCCAGCAAGCTGCTAGCTAGAGTGGTGAACAGAAGACGCGCGGCCACGAGCGAGCGAGTGGTGGTGGTGAGGCAGCGTCTCGTGCGTGCGCGCGGACGGACATGATGGATCACCTGAGCCTGGTGCCCTACGAGGGAGGCAGCAGCGCCGGCGGTGGCGCCGGCGGAGGGGCCAAGTACAAGGAGTGCCTGCGCAACCACGCGGCGGCCATGGGCGGGCAGGCCTTCGACGGCTGCGGCGAGTACATGCCGGCCTCCCCCGACTCCTTCAAGTGCGCCGCCTGCGGCTGCCACCGCAGCTTCCACCGCCGCGCGGGCGGCGGCCTCGGCGGCGGCGGAGTCACGGCGCCGTTCTTCTTCAGCCCGCCTCCCCCGCCCCCGCCCCAGCACCACCACCACCACCCCGTGCTGCAGGGCTTCGTCCCGTCGTCGGCGCCGATGCGGCCGCCGCAGCTCGCGCTGCCGTACCACGCCGTGCCCCCCGCCGCGTGGCACCACGGCCTGCTGGACCCCGCCGCAGGCGCGCGCTCCGGGTCGGAGACGCCGCCGCGCGCGGACGACTGCAGCCCCGGGTGCGGCGGCGGGAGCGGGAGCTTCGGGCGGAAGCGGCACCGCACCAAGTTCACCCCGGAGCAGAAGGAGCGCATGCGGGACTTCGCGGAGCGGCAGGGGTGGCGCATCAACCGCGACGACGGCGGCGCGCTGGACCGCTTCTGCGTCGAGATCGGCGTCAAGCGGAACGTGCTCAAGGTGTGGATGCACAACCACAAGCACCAGCTCGCCTCGCCCACCTCCGCCGGCGCCGCGTCAGCGGCAGCTGCGGCCGGCATCGGCATGGGCGTCGGCATGGGCGTCCATCCAGGAGCCCATGTTGGCCCTGGCTCAGACATTGGCCTGGGCGCGGGCACTGGCCTTGGCGTTGGCATGGGCGCCGGCCTTGGAGTTGGCATGGGCAGCGGCCTCGGCGGTAGCATGGGCGCCGGCCTTGGCGTAGGTATGGGCGACGGCGACGGCGACGGCGATGATGACGACGACACGGACGACGACTCGCCACCGCGGGCCGCCGTGTCGTCCCCTTCCCCCTCCCCCATCAGCGTCTAGCAATGAGCACCGAGCTGTTTCACTCGGGTAGGGATTCTGTAGGTTTAATTAACGTACTGTCAGCATGCAGCTGGTGTAAGCGACCCCCTGATCTCCCGCATGCCTCCCCCGCAGCGGCCGTGCCGTACGCCGTGGTACCGTAACCAGGCCGAGGGCTACTAATTCTAGCTAGCTAGTAAGCGCTGCTGTTCGTTTCTAGGCTCATTATTTTTCTTGTCTTGCTTTAATCGTACTCCTAGCTGAAGTGAGTGACTAATCCTGGTAGTCCAATCAATCAAGATTATTAATGCTGCGTTAATCTGTCCGTGGCTGTGCCAGCGCTTTGGGGTTAGTGCCCCGGAAGCTTCTTGGATCTGTTGCATTTTCTGAAGTTCAGTGTTGTTTGTTTGGTCTGCGACGGTGTAGCTTTAGACTCTGCTCTATTCCAGCATCGCCGGTCCTGCCGTGGCGGTGGCCGGTGGTGGTGGCCTGAGGCTTTTGTTCCCATTTGCGCCCTCCTGCCCGGCCGGCGGGCCACTCTCCGGCCGGCAGGGCAGACCTACCAGCTACCACGACGCCGGCCGCTGTTGTGGTCGTGGTGGAGCCGGTGCTTGGCCGAGCAGTGCGGCTCCCGTTCCAGTAAAGCTTTCACTGCTCTTGTGTGGTGTCAGTTGTTGTGTGTCCGTCCGGGCCGTGCCGATCGAGTTGTCTTATCGGCGCCCTCTATGTCGCCTCAGGCATGGGCGTGTGCGTGATGATGGAGATTAGGCACGCATCGTGGCTTTCGGTGCGGGGCAGGATCCGACACGATCTATTCCTCTTCTCCGAGCTGCTGATTTGATTTGGCCTCTCGCCCCGACTGGTTTTCTTGTCGCCAAACATTGCTGCAACCCTGCCGTGCCGCTTAGGCATCTCTATCAAATCCTGTAACGCCAACTCGAAACCAAAACCACATACTCCCTCCGATCCGAATTACTGTTCGGGCGAGTGTTATATGTTGTTAAATTAGGTAAAATTGCAGCAAATGCGATGATATATGATATTGCTTCTTAACAATGTTTGCATCAAACATTCAAAATATGTGCAAAACGTTGTTTTTACGTAAACATCCACTCGCCTAGTGGCATCCACCATAGCCGTACCACCATCACATCCACCGCGAGTGTCATTCACTAGAGTTTCATAGCATTCTCCTTGTAATGATCTCGAGCCTTCTCATATCCCACAATTCTTTAGTGAAGGAATCCATGTTGTTCAGATCTAACATCATCATCCTGTTCTCCTCCGCAGCAGGGTCCATCATTGCCTTCTCCTCTAGAGCTAGCATCATCTCCTTGAAGTCACGAATTACTTGTCACCTTGCTTGCTTCATCTTATTTTTCTTCTCGGTCATGGCTTTCTTTGCTTCCAAAGCCTTGAGTTTCATGTTTTCCTTTGACCTCACGAATTCATCGATTTTGGAAGCCAAGTTCGATGCTTCGGCTTGAAGCTTGATCTTCTCCTTGGCCTTCTTGTTTATCCGGCTTCCCCTCGTTGGATCCTCCTTCCTCATCGCTTGCATTGTCCAACATAGCATAGATCCTTTCTTTGGTGGTGTTTCTTGCCCCCTCAAATTTCCACTTGTCAAGATGCTCAAGCAACTTTCCAACAATGTTGTGGCATGAGTGGTCTTCCTTTGGATGCCGCCATTGCTTTGTACTTCTTCATTCCAACTGTTTCCTACATTCATAATCACAATCACACAAATGCAAAATGCAACGTAAAATGCATGTCTTGCAACACAATCACATAAATGCAAAATGAGAAGCACTCACATAGTCAATGATAGAGAACACTCGGAGGTGCGTTCCGAACTTTCTCCATTACTCCACTCCATCAGCTACAACAAGCCTTGATCATGGCCCACCAGTCTTGTACAGATCGATAGGAGCTGTAGACCGTTGTGGCCAATACCACTTCCCGGTTTGGTCAGTGTCGTGCACCGCATCGATGGATACTTGCGACCATACCCGCACCAAGCAAGTGTCTTTGATTTTGGTGCGGCTCACAACTCTCTTCTTCTTCCCCTTTGCCACATCGAAGACCTCCTCGTCGATCTCCTCCACCGCGTCTTGACGGTAAGCAGTACCATCCTCAACCTCTTCGCCATCATCCTCCCATCCAACTCATACACATCAAGGGGCAGCTCGGTAATGCTCACCTCAGCCTCGTTTCGCATATACAAGAACGAGTTTGGATCGTCGTACCTCGGGGGTCAAGCCGGCAATTTGACCCATGGGTACGTGCGCATTTGTGCCCATGAATGGGTAGGGTATGGGTCAGCATTTGTGCCCATGAATGTAGCCCGTGGGCAACCCGATTAATCGTGGGTAGGGTATGGGTACGTGTCTATGCCCTTGGGTTACCCGATGGGCGACCCGATTAGTATGACATGTGGGTCATACACATACATGATGCTATAATTTATATCTATCTAATTATTTTATACATGACATATTTATACTACACCCGGGTGTAGTTACACCCACGCGTGTTTCTCATAATCTAGAGAGTATCTATCATACCGGATAGTATGTATATGTAGTATGAAGTATATAAAACTATTTTGGAAGTATATATACTACTTTGTAGGCAGTATGCACATTGTTTTACATAGACTCATTTTTTATGTATACATATGCAAGTATTTCGGATATATAGTGCAAACTACGTGTTCAAATGCATTTTTTTCACCGAACTTGATTTGGAGTATCTTAGATATAGTATACGAACATACTCAAACCGATAAAGTAACATACATACTTCCGTACGGTAGTATATTAGATATGGGTGTAACTACACCCAGGGGTAGGAAGTATTTATCCTTATACATATGTACAAGATATTTATCACATTAAAATTTATATATGTACCAAATAATCACTTCCTACGTAACTAGTAGTCTAGCACTCTAGCTCTAGCACAGGGCAGTCAGTCACATAGAGTAAACGAAAAAAGTTTGCCGGCCGAGTGCACTTGAATTTGAATATTGGGCCGTATGCACAAGCAGAAGTGAAGCACCCAGCCCATGTGCTGCTAGCTTGTGGCAGTGCAAACACACACACGGTAGTCATGTGGTTTTAGTACCACCTCGGCAGTTGAAGTAAGAAGGTAAGGGCGAATGCCTATATAGTACTCCCTCCGTTCGGATTAAATTGACGCAGAGTGGTGCTAATCATAGCATGCAAGTAGTGTTGGCTCGCGTCAATTAAATGTGACCAGAGGTAGTAGTCCTCATGGCTTTGGTTCTGTCCGACCACGCGAGTTCTGTTCTGTTCGGGACGTGAAAATGAAAATAGAACATTTCTCTCGCGTTTGCTTCAAAAAGAAAAGTAAATATTACAATGCACTACTCAGACCCGATGGGTAGCTGGTCGGGTCGGGTGACCTGGCGGGTTCGGGCATGGGTCTGATCTCTGACCCATGGGCAGGGTCATGGGTATAGACCTTCACCCATTTAGTAATCAGGTATGGGTCAGGAAGAGGTCGACCCGGTCAAACCCGACCCGATTGCTGGGCTTACTCGGGGGCATTTCAACGAACACGCTGGCGGCACCGACGTCATTGTCCTAGGATGTGCCGTTCTCGGCCGCCGGTGGAGCGGGTGGAGGAAGGCGGCACCGACGTCATTGTCCTAGGATGTGCCGTTCTCGGCCGCCGGTGGAGCGGGTGGAGGAAGGCTGCTCGCTTCATGGTATGTTTCCTCTTCCCGCCGTCTCATCTATGTCGCTCCCATCTTCGGTCGAGCTCGCGGAACAGAGTTCGCGCAGCCTTGGCTGGGCCAACAACATCAGCGGTGGCTGGGGAAGCACCTGGGGCGATAACGTGGCTGCCCCCGCGCCTCCTCTTCTTAGGAACGGCGGGGGCACCCACGTGAACTGGCGGAGCCGCAGGAGGTGGTGGTGGTTGACGCTGTGTGACCTGGTTGGCGGGAGCTCAAGGAGGTCCATGACATCGAGTTCGGCTGGCGGTGGTGAAGAGGCGGATCAGCGCTGGCGATGGCGTGGAAGCGGGAAAGGGAGGGCCTAAAACTTCCGTCCGACCAAATAAAGATGGGGAGTGCAGAGCACGCTTGGTTTCTCCGGAGAGATAGCGTAGGGTAAGGAATTTTCAGAGCCTGTTACATTTTTTACGGGTCACATCCTTTTATGGGGTCTGATCGGCGGGCTAAACCAAACGAAAACCAAAATGTAGCGGTTATTTTACAGTTTTGGGCAATTTAAGAGATGGTCTAAGGTTCTTGTTGTTGCCCTTTGTCGATATCTGCATTTGTATATTATTAATCCACGAGGATCTCTCACAAATCTCACTCGAATTCTCAGTTTTTTTGTTGAAATTTAGCCTGATCTAGTGGGATCTCACCTAGGTCGCACTTATGGCTTATTGTATTGTTTGAACTATAACGTTTCGGTATCTCTACCCCTGAGGCAAGTCTTCATGACATGGGCCTCTAACGCCAAAAAAAAACTTGTAGGCATATTGTGATATATGTAGACATATATGTGTTACTTTTACTTGCAAAATATTAAAATTAACATCCAACCAGGTATTCTTGCTATGAGATGTAATAGTTCTTAAGCAGTTACACAATGTCATATTGATGCATCTCACATGTATTTGATAAGCATATTTGTTGATTTTATAGGTGATAGTCCTACTAGCGCGGAGTTGGTGGTGACGATGCCTTCGGTTTCCCCTTGTATGAGGCCTAGAACTAGCATGAGATCTGCCATCTCCCGGAGAAGAAGAAGATTTTCGCTTCCACCGTTTTTGTAAATTTCGGGTAAATTATGGCGTAATTATTTTTGCGATACAAGCTCCCCATAAAAGACGAAGGTGAGGCAATACACGAGGGCCAGATGCTGCCCTGCCCGCAAGGGTATTAGGCCGCGCCATGGGCCCATCTTAGGCCTCGTGGCCCTCCCCGTTGACTTCTTGTATTATCATCAATTTAATTGAGTCCTTGAAACATAAAAAAAATACAAAATAGCAGGTTTTCTACCTCTCAGTAATTAAATACCAAAATAAAGGACTTTATAAAAAAATCCTCTAAATCATATAAATAAGTGAAAATAATGCAATGTCAATGAAAATAACAATATAAACTATCATATATAACACAAATATGATGATATAAAATTAATGTATTAGAGAGATACTTACAGATAAATTTCAATGAGTGGTTTAAACCCCACAATTCTACTACATAATACATCCAGGAGGGAAACACCAACATCTTGCTAAGGTGAGCTTCTTCTACTTATGAAATCATGTTATGACGTTTAAGAACTAGCTACTCATTAAGTGTTGCTTCGCTTTTGTTATGACCTTTGTAGGGTTAATGGAAGGTGAAGGAACAACGAAGAGTTGCCAAACCATTCCTATTCAAGAACGACCACATCGTAATCCTTAAGTTCAAGCATATCTATCTACCTCATCTACATGATGATGTCGTGTTATCGTCAGGGATGACTCTCTTTCAAGTGAGTGGAGAGATATACAACCTTAGTTACTGTCATCACCATTCCAAGTGCTTCAACACCTAGTGACACACTAAAGTCGGATATCATAGAAATACGGAAGATAAGAAAGAAGAAAGCTTGTGTGAAGCACCAAAAGCTCTAGCCTCGGATGACCGGAATCTTCCGCCCTCACTTACCCCCGAGATTCCGGCCTGCACGCACGTCTCAGAGAATAGGGTCCCAGCCCATGTACCCCTTGGTTGTCCCATGTATGCCCTATATAATCTCTCCATATGGGAACCATTTTCCTTTATAGTATATATAGGCCCCTACCCCCCTCATATGTGAGATAGGAAAGATGTTAAGATATAACTAGGCATGTGCCTCTTTCTCATGGGGGAATCCATCTGCCCTTTCCATAGATCATTGATGACCCACAAGTATAGGGGGTGTATCGTAGTACTTTCGATGAATAAGAGTGTCGAACCCAACGAGGAGCAGAAGGTGTTGACAAGCAGTTTCGATGAAGGATTC
>NC_061514.1:128633704-128649487 GCF_022539505.1 Lolium rigidum
TGCTTAGTGTTGAAGACTGTGAACTATAAAGTGATGTGTTTGAAATGGCAGCAAACAAAGCAGCTGGCCCAGATGGGTTCAATGTAGAATTTTATCAAAAAAGCTAGGACCTAGTTAAACATGATCTTTTTGGTTTGTTAACAATTTTCCAAAAGGGAGAACTAGACATTGATAGATTAAACTATGGAGTGATATCATTAGTGCCAAAGGGGAAAGATGTAGATAGAATTCAAAAGTACATGCCCATCTGTCTCTTGAATGTGTCTTTCAAAATCATAACAAAATTTTTGGTTAACAAACTCATCCAAGTAATTTGGAAAATTATTATGCTAAACCAAACAACTTTCATGAAGGGTAGGTATATAATGGAAGGGGTGAATGTCATGCATGAGGTGTTAAATGGCATACACATGAATAAAAAAAATCTGGAGTCCTCTTCAAGATTGATTTTGAAAAAGCCTTTGATGAAGTCAAATGACCTTTCTTATATCAATCAGTGGAGGCCAAACGATTTCCAACTCAATGGATGGATATGATTATGAAAACAGTAACTAGTGGTAAGGTGGGGATTAATGCGAATGGAGAAATTGGATCTTATTTTTCAACACACCAAGGTTTAAGGAAGGGGGATCCCCTTTCCCCCTCCTCTTTGACTGTTGTTGATATTTTAGCAGTTCTCATTAAAAGAGCACAGGGTGAAGGTTTGCTGACTCAACTAGCTACAGATCTGACAGAAGGAGGGGTGCCAATTGTGCAATATGCAGATGACACTATCCTCCTTCTTGGGGATGAGCTAGAACAAGCTAGAAACCTCAAAGTTATCATATGCATGTTTAAACAAATGTCAGGACTGAAAATAAACTTTCATAAGAGTGATATATATTGCTTAGGAGAGTCTTGAGAGAGAGAGAGAGAGAGAGTGTGTGTGTGTGTGATTTTGAGAGAATCTTCACTTGTAAATCTGCATTACTTCCTAAGAAATACTTAGGGGTGCCTATCAACAATAAAATACTGAAAAACTCAGATTGGGGCACCATTGAAGGGTAAATGAGGAATAAATTGGGGCCATGTCAAGGGAAAATGCTGGTGATGGGGGAAGAGTTACTCTGATCAACTCTTCACTCACTAGTGTTGCTCTTTACATGCTCTCCTTTTATAGAATACCATGTGGGGAGAAAGAAAAAATGGATAGGATCAGAAATAGCTTCCTTTGGGATGAAAGTGAGGATAAGAAACAATACCACTTGGTGAATTGGCAGACAATGTGTATGCCAAAGGACCAAGGAGGTTTATGGGTCCTAGACCTGGAAAAAAATGAATATTGCTTTGTTATCCAAATGGTTATGGAAATTGCTCAATGAGGATGGAATTTGGCAAACAAATCTTAGGAGGAAATATCTCCAAAAGCAAACCCTCTGCCATGCAGTGGGAAAAAATGGGGACTCCCATTTCTGGCCGGGGTTAATGGTGATTAAACATTTCTTCTGGAATTATGGCCAAGTGCAGGTGGGTGATGGATTGAGGACAAGCTTTTGGGAAGATCAATGGATAGGCGCCTCTTGCCTAGCCAAGGCCTTTCCCGGGCTTTTCACTGTCTCTATGAATAAGAATGTAACAGTTTAGGAGGTGTTTGATAAGGGTGTGGATGGACTTAGGTTCAGAAGAGCGATGGTGGGAGAGCTCAGAGAATAATGGTTTGAATTGAAAAAATTGCTAGAGAGAGTAACTTTGAGAAATAAACCTGATAGGTTAATATGGAAATTAACAAGCTCAGGCTCGTTCTCAGTTAAATATTTCTACCTAGCAATGCAATTCAATGAAGTTATCCCCTACAAATTCATGTGGAAAGTTAAGATACCTCTCAAAAATAAAACTTTCTCGTGGTTAGTGCTAAAAGGGTGTATTTTGAGAAGGGATGTGCTTATACAGAGGGGAGGAAATGTGAGAAATGATGCCTCTTTTGTGGATGCAATGAGACTATTAAACATCTTTTTTTTTATGCCCCTGGCCAGATACATTTGGAATGTGGTTAGCCGTACTTTTGGTTTTAAATTTCCATTTTGATTCAGCTGATCATTGTGTTTCGAATTGGTTGAAAGGGTTTGGGAAAAAAACGGAAATTCTTCCCGTGGGGGTAGTTGCTGTGATATGGAGCATTTGGAAAATGAGGAACTTGGCATGTTTTGAGGGGAAATGGCATGATGAACCCTATATAGTGATTCTTAAGATTTGCTATTATATTAACTGTTGGAGTCTTTTGCAGGTGAAGGAGGACGTTAAGAATCGGCTGGATTTTTGCGCTAAACTACTGGAGAAGGTTGTGAAAGAAGTGTTTGGAGCAAGAAGAAGTTGGGTACCATGGACACCAAGGCCGACGATGTGAAAAAAGGAAGAAAATGCAGCAACAACTCTTGTCTGGTGTTGGGTGTCGAAAGAGAGAAAAGTGGTTGGCTGTTGTTAGACATTTGCTTCTCTTCTACCTTGTTTTCGCGAGTAGTGTTTCTGATGTACCTTTAATAAGATAAGTTGAAAAACCTAGTAATGATCACGATGCGTTATGGTGTGTAAGGATGGAAACTTTGTAATATGCTGGTTTCGTTTAATGAAATCGGGAATATGATCCCTTTTATCTAAAAAAAATACGGCTCTCAGCATACTTTGGCAGTTCGACTATGTACATAATGCTTTGACAGATTTAGAAACGTAGTTCTACTGCAAATCCAGCCCGTTCTCGCTTAACTGATCCACTGGTGCTAGTAGTTGCCACTTGCCGCCGTAACTATCGTATAACTAATAATAAGACACTAGTGTACTGTGTACATGAACTCGGTGTACGTCCTGCAGTTTGTGAGCATAGAACTGACAATGCATACTTGCAGGAAGTACACTTCAGGACAAATCAGAGATGTGATGACTGATGCCGTGCTGTTTCCTTAGCTAAGAGCGAAACATATCACGTTTTCTTTGTATATTTTGTTTACTTAGATTTTCCATGAAAAAGGTAGCCATTATCAAAGGAACCTTTGAGCCAACTGAACCCAATCACAATCTTTTCTCACATAACTCTTCTGTTTGGAATCTGCAGGGAGCTCCCGGTGACTCGGTGAGAGACATCCTCCAGGCCCTGAGAGACGAGACCATGAACGATCCCCACGAAAGGATCGTGATGGCAGAGACGCGTTGTACCGCCTGTCTTTCCTCGGGAAGCCGTGACCTTGTTAGCCCCCACGATTAGAGTGAAAACAAACAAGGTTCTACTAGCTACAGCCCGTCATGCTTCATGTAATTTTCGGTTGAGCAAAGGCGTCTCCATGTTTCTGCTGGATCGTGCGCTTGGATACAAGGGGCCTTGATTTGTGGGGTTGTTCGTAGTTAGTATACTGCCAATGTTGTTTGTACAAGGGATTGTTGGGTCTATAAAGTGTTGCTTGGACAATAAACATGAGAGGATGATGATTGTATCCAGTGTGCTGTTGTATACTTACTGTACTACATGCTTTGACAGTTTGACACTCACTGTTGAATTGCTATTTGCTAGCTATGAAACGAGAGGCAGGTTGTAGTGAAGCTCCCTGAACCGATCTTCGTTTAGTTCCAGTAATAAGGAAAGGTACAAAATCTGTGAGCATTAATCATCATGTGCAAGCAGGAATTCTTCCAAGACTGATGTTGCACAAGTGCTACGGTGAAGTCACCGTTTAGGATGATGGTGTGTGTTTTTATGCTGTGTGCATCTTCATATATTTTATCATCAGCAGCTCAAGCCAAGGAGATATGTTTAGCATACCCAGTTTAAACTTTAAAACAAGGTAACAAAGATGTATGTATCCAAATTTCAAGCAAGTATGAGACGTTTCCATCAAAACTATTATACAAATTCGGATAACTCCTGAGACATTTCTGATCCTAATCAATCCTGCAATAGCTCCGATCTCCTACTAACATTTGTCTGTATATTTGTATGACTAATTAACTGAAAGCATCCTAATCAAAATACTCATGTCGATCGATCTCTACCGATCATTGCCTGATTGCTCATCTTCGAGGATGCGCTCCTCCTCCTAATTCGCCGGCTTCACAAAGGTCACGCCGAAGATCCTCACGCAGCCCGGCGGCAGCTGTGGCGCGGCAACGGGAGCTTCCACGGCAGGCGGCGCCTGCAGCTGCAATGGCAGCGCGGCAATGGGAGCTTCCACGGCAGGGGGCGGCTGCTGCTGCTGCAATGGCAGCGCGAGCGCGAGCTGCCCCGGGATGGAGAGGCGCTGGCGCTTCCTGGGCACGATGGGCTTGCCGCTGTAGTGCTTCCTCATGTGCCCGCCGAGCGAGACGCCGCTCCGGTACTCGGCGCCGCAGATCTTGCACGCGTGCGGCCTCGCGTTCCTGGCGCCCCCGCGGCACGCAATGTGCGTCTCCGGGTCGATCCCCGCGGCGGCGGCCTCCGCGGCGAGCCGGCGGTTCTTGTGGCCCGCGGCGTGGCCGCCCAGGCCCTGGTGCGTCTGGAACCACCGGCCGCACTCCCTGCACGAGAAGCCGCGCCCCTGGGCCGCCTGCCGCGAGGCGGCCGGGTCCAAGACCCGCTGCTGCTGCGACGCGGCGGGAACCATCAGGGGGATGAAGGTGGCCTGCTGCGGTGGGGCGACGGCTTCCGCCGCACCGCTCTGGCCCGGCTCCACGCTGCTGCTGCCGCTGCTCCCGCTGCCACCGCTCACGACCGGATCGTTGCCGCGCGCGGACTGCACGGGCGTCGTCGTGCCATCAGACACGTTGGACACGTCGACGGCGGTAGCCGCGGACACGGCGGAGTCCACCTCCTCCTCCACGGCGGTCGCGGTCCGACGGAGGCACGCAGCCGCGGACAGCTTGCCCTCGTCGTGGCGGGGCGCCTGGAGGTAGTACCTGGCGTCCTCGTCGTCGGTCTCCGTGTCGGATCCCGAGGAGGACACCACTTCGCCGTCCTCGATCTCGCGCCCGAGGAGGAGCTGGTCATCGTAAGACTGGGCCATGGAATCGGCCGGCCTAGGTCACGATCGGTCAGAAGGTGAGCGAGCGCGAGCGTGGGGCGGAGAGCGATAATCTAGGGTTTGGTCGCTCGATCTCCCTCGAGACGGCCGGCGCGCGGTGATGCTTGGCTTGGTTTCGCTTTGCTTGTGGGTGGAGGCTGAGCCTTATATGGGCTCTTGATCGGGGTAGATCGATCGATTGGGTCGGCCGCGGCCGCGGCGGCGGCGGCAAGGCTGAGTTGGAGTCGGAGACGGGATAGATTGCGTGGTGCGCGCGGCTGGAGGATATGATGATGGACGGACGGATGGATTGGCAGGCGGGCGGGCGGGCGGCGGGAAAGGAAAGTGAACGGGATGCCGCCTCGGATACGAGTGTGCTGTGTGGTGTTTGTTACGGAAAATTCGCGCGGTTTAAACGGGCGTGACTTGCTGTTGACAGCAAGGTTAATTAAGAGAGAGAGAGATATCCGAAGATACAGTATGTACAGTGTATGGGAACAGATCTTGTTTCAATTATTTCTTGCTCATCAAGACAGATATAAGTGGAAGGAAAATTAAACCGGAGAGAGATAGAAAGGAAGGTCTGAGTAGTACAGTCGCGACTAACTAATAATTGTAGGCTCTTTTTATATGCTCTCCTCAATCTTAATTCATTCACGAGGAGCTAGATGGGAAGAAACTATTATATCCAGTTTTGCAGTAGAGATAGACTTAAGAAAAAACCATCGACTATGACCCGAAAAAAAAAATCATCGAGAAAGAATGAAAGGAAAATCCTGCCGAGGCAGCCGTACTTGTTTTGATAGATATGCTTTTCGGGAATGTGCCATTTTGCGGATTTTTACTGGTATTTTGTTAGTTGATACAAATTGCGACCCAGATCTCGCGAATATATCGATTCCAGCCAACAATGACAATATGACTTTAATTCGATTGATTCTTAACAAATTACTGTTTCTTTCTCCTCCTTTCTACTTACCTTTTCTATTTTCGTCGCGGGTTTACTTAAATTTTAATTTGCTCTAAGCCTCATTATGGCTTACAGCGAGGCCACGTCCGTAGCCGCTAGATCCGTATCGCACAGTCAACTCGCCATGATAGAGAGAAAACATACGGTGAGCGAGCTCCTTCTCCATTTTCCCCCAAATTAACTCCTCGTTCACCCCTACAATTCTTCATAGTTTCCTCGGAGACAACCCTCATTGACAACAAGGTTTAAGAGAGAGATATATGAAGATATGTACAATGTATGTGAACAAATCTTTGTTTGGATTACTTCTTCAGCATCAAGACAGATATAAGTGGAAGGAAAGTTAAACCAAGAAGAGATAGAACAGAAAGTCCGAGACTAAGAGTACAGTCGTGACTAACTAATTATACTCTCTCTTGTACAACACACTTTCACCGGCCTCAAATACTTGTCACGGGTTCAATTACGATAAATTTTAATTCGCTCTTGACCTCAATATGGATTACATCGAGGTGACGTCCATCGCCGCTATCTCTGTATCGCAGGTCAACTCACACAAAATTTCCCCAAAATTAACTCCTCTCTCATCCTAACAATTCTTCAGTTTCTTCGAAGACAACCGCCACTTAGAAAACCCTATTCGCCACCTCAACCTCCTCCATTCATTGGTCCTTCTACGGGTAGCCTCCCCGTTGTTGGAGGAGTGTGGAACCCGATTTATGTGAGAAGTTTTAATAAAAGTAGTGTTTTCAATTGACTAGGTTGAGGTTTTTTGTAGTCGTCTTCTTGTCCGTCTCCGTATCAATGGAGATGATGCCGTAGGGATTCATAGCATAGAAAACAAAAAAAATCCTACCGCAAGAACGAATAACAAGCCAAGATCGAATCTAGTAGATGGTAACAACAAGGTGAAGATCAACATACCCTCGAAAATCATGCCAGATCATGAATTAGTAACTGCATCCAATCTCCGAAAAGTCCCGATTGTTTCGATTTTTGGAATGGGATATTTAGGGAATCCCCATGAATAGGATCAAACCTTATTCCATGCTATTTCCATAAGATTCTTCTTTCTTATTCTTAAGCAAGCCCTCGAGAGGAAGCGTTAACGAGATAAATCTCGTGGTTGATGTAGTCGGTCACTTGCCGCTTTCAAAATCACGTAGAAGATCTTTACGGTGCCACAATCGGGCAGCACCTCCGCACTCGGTCACACGTACGGTGTCGATGAAGACGTCCTTCTCCCCGTTCTAGCGGGCATCAGAAGTAGTAGATCATCCTCGAAATCCCGGCAGCACGACGACGTGGTGGCGGTTGTGGTGGAGAAATCCTGCAGGGCTTCGCCGTAGCCTTGCAAGAGAGAGGAGGAGGAAGGGGCGGCTAGGGTTTGTGGAGAGGGAGTTTGGGCTGCGACTTGTACAGCTCTTGGGGCTCCCCTTGGGTCGTCCAAGATCTGCCCCCAAAGTTTGGGAGAGTTCCGGTAGGTTTCTATCAGCCAAAACCTACTAGAACTATGACTCTTTTGCCAAATTCGAATCTGCCTTAGGGAAACTCCTTAACCATTAAGGAAAATGTGGATACACCTATTATGAAACCTTTCGGACTTCCTTAGACAGCCTGGGTCGTCCCGGAAACTTCCGGAACCTTCCATAATATTCCAAAACCTTCCGATCATTCTAGAACCTTCTAGAAGCTTCGGTCAAAACACCGAACTTTTTCCCGAACCCCGGAAAATGACTTCCTATATATGAATCTTATTCTCCGTACCATTACGAACCTCCTCGTGATGTCATGGATCCCATCCGAGACTCCGAACAACATTTGAGCTCCATTCCATATTCAATATCTACTTAAAACAACATCGAACCTTAAGTGTGTCACCCTATGGTTCGTGAACTATGCAGATATGATCGAGACACTTCTCCGATCAATAACCAATATCGGGACCTGGAGATCCATAATGGCTCCTGATGTGCGTAGATGACACGTCCGTTGGGAACCCCAAGAGGAAGGTGTGATGCGCACAGCAGTAAGTTTTGCCTCAGAAAGAAACCAAGGTTTATCGAACCAGGAGGAGCCAAGAAGCACGTTGAAGGTTGATGGTGGCGGAATGTAATGCGGCGCAACACCAGGGATTCCGGCGCCAACGTGGAACCTGCACAACACAACCAAAGTACTTTGCCCCAACGAAACAGTTGAGGTTGTCAATCTCACCGGCTTCGTCGTAACAAAGGATTAACCGTATTGTGTGGAAGATGATTGTTTGCGAGAGAACAAGTAAAGAACAAGTAATGCAGTAGATTGTATTTCAGATGTAAAGAATAGGACCGGGGTCCACAGCTCACTAGAGGTGTCTCTCCCATAAGATAAAAGCATGTTGGGTGAACAAATTACAGTCGGGCAATTGACAAATAGAGAGGGCATAACAATGCACATACATGATATGATAAATATAGTGAGATTTAATTGGGCATTACGACAAAGTACATAGACCGCTATCCAGCATGCATCTATGCCTAAAAATTCCACCTTCAGGTTATCATCCGAACCCCTTCCAGTATTAAGTTGCAAAACAACAGACAATTGCATTAAGTATGGTGCGTAATGTAATCAATAACTACATCCTTAGACATAGCATCAATGTTTTTATCCCTAGTGGCAACAGCACATCTACAACCTTAGAACTTTCTGTCACTGTCCCAGATTTAATGGAGGCATGAACCCACTATCGAGCATAAATACTCCCTCTTGGAGTTAAGAGAAAAACTTGGCCAGAGCCTCTACTAATAACGGAGAGCATGCAAGATCATAAACAACACATAGGTAATAACTTGATAATTAACATAACATAGTATTCTTTATCCATCGGATCCCGACAAACACAACATATAATGTTACAGATAGATGATCTTGATCATGTTAGGCAGCTACAAGATCCAACAATGAAGCACAATGAGGAGAAGACAACCATCTAGCTACTGCTATGGACCCATAGTCCAGGGGTGAACTACTCACTCAACACTCCGGAGGCGACCATGGCGGTGAAGAGTCCTCCGGGAGATGAATCCCCTCTCCGGCAGGGTGCCGGAGGAGATCTCCCGAATCCCCCGAGATGGGATTGGCGGCGGCGGCGTCTCAGTAAGGTTTTCCGTATCGTGGCTCTCGGTACTGGGGGTTTCGCGATGGAGGCTTTAAGTAGGCGGAAGGGCAGGTCAAGAGGCGACGCGAGGGGCCCACACGACAGGGTCGCGCGGCCAGGAGGTGGGCCGCGCCGCCCTGGCGTGTCGCCGCCTCGTCGCCCACTTCGTTACGTCTTCGGTCTTCTGGAAGCTTCGTGGCAAAATAGGACCCTGGGCGTTGATTTCGTCCAATTCCGAGAATATTTCGTTACTAGGATTTCTGAAACCAAAAACAGCAGAAAACAGCAACTGGCTCTTCGGCATCTCGTTAATAGGTTAGTGCCGGAAAATGCATAAATACGACATATAATGTGTATAAAACATGTAGATATCATCAATAATGTAGCATGGAACATAAGAAATTATCGATACGTCGGAGACGTATCAGCCCCCACATATTCAACGATAACTTCGTGATCGAATGAACCATTTACATACTATACCAATTCCCTTTGTCGCGCGATATTTTACTTATCTGAAGTTTGATCGTCGGTATCTCTATACCTAGTTCATCCTCGTTACCGATAAGTACTCTTTACTCGTACCGTGATATGACATCCCTTGTGAGCCAGTCACATGCTTGTAAGCTAATTGGATGACATTCCATTGAGAGGGCCCAAAGTATTTCTATTCGTCATTTGGATGGACAAATCTCACTATTGATCCACATGCTTCAACCTATACTTTCCGAACAATTAATGCCACCTTTATAACTACCCATTTATGAAGTAGTGTTTGATGTCATCAAAGCATCCATCCGGTGTAGGTGATTAACATGATCTCATGGTCGAAGGATTAGGTTACTATGTATCTTAAAGCTTGAAGCAAAACGAACTTAATGACTTGATCATATGCTACGCTTACTATGGGTGTATGTCCATCACATCATTCACCTAGTGATATGATCTTGTTATTAATAACATCCAATGTTCATGATCAGGAAACCAAGATCATCTATTAATCAACAAGCTAGTTTAACAAGAGGCTTAGTAGGGACTCATTTATGTTTACAAAACATACAAGTATTAATATTTCCGATTAATACAATTATAGCATGGGATGCAAACATTTATCATGAACACTAAGATATAACAATAAACGCTTTTATTATTGCCTCTTGGGCATATCTCCAACAGTCTCCCACTTTCACTAGAATCAATAATCTAGTTTACATTTGTAAAGATCTAGCACCTTGGCCTTCTGGTGCTTATTATGTTTGCTTATGGGAGAGGTTCCAGTCAACGAATCTGACATTCTCAGAAACGTATGTATTTGCAATTCATTTGCGTCTCTACGCATCACTCAGTTTTTCAAATGAGTTGGCATTAATCGTATATGTTTGGTCTTCTGGTGGAACCTTAATTTCACGGTCTGAAATATGTTACTAATACTGTCACATGCAATATAGCTTCATAGTTCTGACACTACGGGAACTACTCCAAGTTCTCAAAGAACTCCTCGACTCAAACACGCTCGGTCATTATCAAAACAATGATACACTCTGCCTTCGTTTGTAGAATCTGTCAATCTAGCAAAGACTTCTTCTAGCCCGTTGAGCTACCTTTTAATGAACACATTAGCCTAATTGAGATTGAAATCCATTTGTATATGTGACCAAACTAATATTGGTGTAACACCTTACATCGATTTGTTTGTCATTACCCCATATAAAACTATATATTTATACCCCCGGCTCTGACAAAGCACTTAGGGATATTCTTACTGTTGTTCAATGATTGACAAGGTATCAACTTGTCAATGCCTATGGATTATAGGCTAGGGTTTAGTTAGAAGTAGAGGGCAAGTAGATCTCGAAGGTTTCAGCTGAAAAGTACTCGACGATTATGAAAACTAGGGTTTGTGAACAATGATTCGATGATCTCTTCGTCCCTCGACTCCCCCTTTATATAGGAGGCGGAGCCGAGGGTTTCGTTTTGTACAAGTTACGTAGTCCCGGACGGTTTCTAACTCATCCCGCCGCATTACAAATAGCACTTCCTATTACAACTCTAACTTTCCTTAATATATCTTGGGCTCCCGAATCTTCTTATTCTTCGAGTATTGGGCCTTCAATAAACCCCGGGTACTATCTTCGGCAGGCCCATTAGGGATGCCTATGTCAGTAGCCCCCGAGATTTTGCTTGAATCGTAGAGTCAGGGAAAATCTCCACTGTTTATTTTTATTCGACAATTTAGACTTTTCTATATTTCTTCATATAAATTTCTATATTGTACAGGGATAATGGTAGTTGGGGCTAGTTCATCTGACGGATCAGGTACTAGTTAACTGCTCTAGTGGCAATCCGCAAAAACCTACTTCAAGATCACGTCCCTGGACATGATCTCGGGATACTGGTGCAAACTTCGACAGGTGCCGCTTAAGGTCTTACTGTTAGAGTATATTTGTTAGAGTATATTTGGTAGTTATAGATTACACGGGATTGTATTAGGATTGTTTCCATATTCTCCCTAGGAGGTTTCTTAGCTTCCAAGTCTTGTACTCTATATATACTCGCCCATGAGGTGCAATACAACATCCAACATATTCCGCATATCTCTCTCCCTCTCTATCCTTCTACATGGTATCAGAGCGGCACGTTCCTTGACCTAGCCGCCGCAAAATTTCCGCGCCGCCCCCGGAGAGGTCGATCTCCATGATCTACTCCGGGGGCTGCGCAACCCGTATGAGGGTTCGTCCGCCGATCCGTTGATCCGCTGCCCTCGAGTCTTTTTTTCCAATCCGTAGATTGGTTTTCTTTGCTCCGCCGGTCGCTCGACCGGCGTTTTTTGGTTTACCGATCATAGATCGGATTGAGTCGCCCACCGCCGCCGTCACCGCGCGCCTCTACTCCGACAACGACATCGATCTATACCGGCCATCTTCATCAACCGCGCGGAACGGCCGCACGCGTCACACACGGGACGCCTACGTGCGACGCAGCAGGCTGTCTCGCCCGCGCGGTCTCCATCGCCGGTCCGTCTTCGCCGTCATCTCCCGGGACATCACCGACAACGTCGCCAACGACTCCAATCTGCGGCACGTCGTCCACGCCATGGCGCGTACAGCGCGCCGCCGTCGGTCTGATCAACCGACCGCGCGCACGTCTCCGCCAAGCACGTCCCCGAGCACGCGCCTACCACCGATCGAGCTACGGGCTGCCGCTGCGTCGCCCCTTCGGGTCGCAGCGCCGCCGCCTTTGGTCCACGCTGCTAGCCAACGACGCGCCTTCTCGAGGCGCGTATATCGCTGGTGGCGTCCCGCCGCTGCACCGACTCGCGCCCTGCAGCTACGCCGGCCCCTCAGGCCGTGGCGTCGCCGCACGCGGTCGCCTTCGCCGTCCCCCGCGCGTCGATGTCCGAGGCCACCACAGCGCCACCCCTTCGGCGCGGGTCGCCTCCATCCGCACATGGTCTTCGTCACGCCGCTGGGTCTTCCTCGCCTACTTCGTGTACTGCCGCCGCGCCCCCACCCCAGGTCGCCGCTGGGCTCGCCAACCACTTCGAGTCGCGCCGGGCTCGCCGACCACCGCAACGCCCGTCTCAGGCGTCCAGCCTTGACCACCCCTGGTCACCGCTGGGTTCGCCGCCTTCTACGTCTTCGTACACTACAGCTTCGCCGCTAGCGTCCTCGCTCTTCCCCGACTACGTCACCTCGCTACTCTACTCCGACACCCGTCGTCGAGACTCGCCTCTTCCCCCGACTACACCACCTGTTCCTCTCTCTCCGACACCCGTCGTCGAGACCTCCTCTACTAGTCTACTCCGACATGGCGCGCACTTTGTAATGTTCCCTACCCTCGCATGCCCGGTACCGGCAACACCGGAAGTGCCTTCGTCCCCGACACGTTCCCGAGTCCGGCAAACTCGCGTCGGACGTCTCGTCTTCATCGGCTTCGACAACGTCTTCTTCGGCATCGCCTCTACGACTGCCTCGACCGCGTCACCGACTTCTTCTATGTGTACTCGGTTCTGGCAAAACCGAGTATGCCTTCGTCCCCGACGTGCGCCTGGTTCTGGCAAAACTAGGGCCGCACCTCGTCCTCGACGGCTCAGACTGCATCGACTTCGGCATCGTCCATCTCCACGACTGCCTCGACGCGTCTCTGTCACTCTCCTCGCGCACTATGCGCTTGCGGCTTCATGTGCGGCTACCTCAACACCGGCACCCGACGACGACATCGACCACGGCATCCCCTCGCGCGGCTACCCTGACCAAGGTTGCACCACCCAACGCTCTTGGCTCCCTCGACATCGGCACAAGGGCTACCACCTCGCCTGCGCCTCACCAGCTTCCTCTACAGTCCAAGCATCCGCGACGCAACTCCGTCCACGACGCTCCCGCTATGACTGCGGGGGAGTGTCAGCCCGTTGGTTCCTACCTTCGGATTCTCTCCGAGCCTCGACCGCCTCACGCGACGCTATCGTTGTTCACGCCGCTACCGCTACGATCGCGGGGAGTGTTAGAGTATATTTGGTAGTTATAGATTACACGGGATTGTATTAGGATTGTTTCCATATTCTCCCTAGGAGGTTTCTTAGCTTCCAAGTCTTGTACTCTATATATACTCGCCCATGAGGTGCAATACAACATCCAACATATTCCGCATATCTCTCTCCCTCTCTATCCTTCTACACTTACCATTCTGTCGAGTCCCAGTCAAATTTATCGAGTACCTAACGCGTCCGTTAGGATTTTTCTTCGTATCTGTTGATACGGATAAAAGTAGCAGAGCGCAGTCTTAGGCGATGCCACGCCCAGCAGAACGGATCTGGGGTCTTACCTTCGCAAATTTGCGCATTCAGAAATTGATCGCAACTTTGGCGTTCTGAGAATATATTGTCGAGTGCTTTTCCGGCTATTGGAATGGCACATTTCATCGAGTCAAATATGACTTATATTGCTCTCCCGATGGGAGTATATGTAGAGTTAATTATAACTCGAAATATACTCTCTTGCTTTTCTTATCATTTTTCTTTTTTAATTTCATCGGGCACGCGAACAGCGTTCCCGATGGGAGTAGCCCCCGAGGCTACAGCCAAGAACTTGTGCTTGGTTGTAGGCTCAACATTTTAGTCCACCTTGTCGCTATATTGTCATTACTTCCCGATATGATCTTCTTTTCATCTCTCGGGTGCGCGAACAGCGCTCCCGATGGGAGTAGCCCCCGAGGCTACAACCAAGAACCTGTGCTTGATTGTAGGCTCCCACAATTTCTATATTGCCATACTCGAAATTTTACTTTTATCGAAGTAGCCCCCGAGCATTTGGGCAAAAACTTGTATTTGACCAAAGGCTCCCGAAGTATTCAAATAACTTCTCCTGTCGCCATTCTTCTTTTATTTTTCTTGTCGGCATACTTTCCTTAGTCAAATTCACTTCATCTCTATTAATAGTCAGGATTTTTCTGCCTTGTGGGTCCATTATTTCCACCACGTTGACACGTCGTGCAAGTGGGGGACACACGTCCTCCGCTTTTCCTGGCGCACGTACGGTAACGCCTGTTCTATCCCACTTCAGTAAAAATACCTTTTATCCTTTTATCTACAAGATCTTTTTTCACCACACGATTTCTTCATCCAACGGTGCATTGCTTCGCCCGATTCCTATATAAACCTTTCTTCAACCTCGGTCCACTCCTTCGCTTGCGCCGCACATCTGTTCCCCTTTGCAAAAATTTCCCCTGCGCCCAAGTCTCTTTGATCTTCCGCACGCACGAACATTGCTTTTCCAAAGGCCATTGATGCCACCGCGCACGCGACTCACTCGCCACAAGCACTCCAGAATCCAAGATGGCCGCCGAAGATCTTGAGTGGGAGAGATCTAAAATCTCCAACCAAGACGTCAACATGCCGAAGAGGCTTGGCCTCGATGAAGAAAGAGGACGCCATCCGCTTCCCAGTGAAGAAAGCTACCCAAACCCTCCAATGGAGTACCGGGTTAGTTTCGTTGATCACCTCATCCGCGGCCTTTCGACCCCAATTCACGATTTCCTCCGCGGCCTTCTTTTCGTTTATGGGATTCAACTGCACCAGCTGACTGAAGGAGATATGCCCTAGAGGCAATAATAAAGTGGTTATTATTTATATCTTTATGTTTATGATAAATGTTTATATATCATGCTATAATTGTATTAACCGAAACATTAGTACATTTGTGATATGTAGACAACAAAGAAGTCCCTAGTATGCCTCTTAAAATAGCTTGTTGATTAATGGATGATTAGTTTCATAATCATGAACATTGGATGTTATTAATAACAAGGTTATATCATTATATGAATGATGTAATGGACACACCCAATTAAGCGTAGCATAAGATCTCGTCATTAAGTTATTTGCTATAAGCTTTCGATACATACCTAGTCCTTATGACCATGAGATCATATAAATCACTTATATCGGAAAGGTACTTTGATTACATCAAATGCCACTGCGTAAATGGGTGGTTATAAAGGTGGGATTAAGTATCCGGAAAGTATGAGTTGAGGCATATGGATCAACAGTGGGATTTGTCCATCCCGATGACTGGATAGATATACTCGGGACCTCTCGGTGGAATGTCGTCTAATGTCTTGCAAGCATATGAATAAGTTCATAAGAGACCACATACCATGGTATCGAGTAAAGAGTACTT
>NC_061514.1:128649587-128699670 GCF_022539505.1 Lolium rigidum
CCGGTGCGTATGATCCCTCTACCATAAAAACATATTTCCAAGTGTTAAAAAAAATTTGACAAAAAATTTTACATGTACATCTCCATAATATATGTGTATTCGTCAAGTTTCACGAAAAAATGATATTTTTTGTAGTCTAAGCGAAAAAGAGAAAATTTATCTTGCGACAAGTCTTTGTTTCAGCACCGAATTTTGTCTTTTTTACACACGCCATATGACATGTCAATTTTTCATGAAACGACTTTGTGAGCGCGTAGCACATGAAGATGTACGTGCGAAATTTTTGTTTCAATTTTTTTGACATTTTAAAATGTATCTAACATGTATTTCAAAATAAAGGGAGCATACGCTCCCATGTGCCAAAACATCACTCCCAAATTAAACTCATAAGATTCACCAGCAAATTTAGTCACAATTTTCTCTTTCTTGTAATCTATAATAGCTCCACAAGTATTTACAAAAGGTCTACCAAAAATGATAGGACAAGTCTTACTAGCAGCAGAACCAAGTACCAAAAAGTCGGCAGGATATTTAATCTTACCACATAGAACTTCCACATCTCGAACAATACCAATAGGAGAGATAGTTTCTCTATTAGCTAGCCGAATAACCACATCAATATCTTCAAGTTCACAAGAACCAATTTCATGCATGATTTCCTGTAAAGCTCATAAGGAATGGCACTAGAACTTGCACCAATATCGCATAAACCATAATAACAATGATCACCAATTCTAACGAGAGCATAGGAACACTGGCTTTCCTAGACTTACTAGGATGTGAAACAATATTAGAAGCATCTTCACAGAAAATGATGCGACCATCTTCTACATTTTCAGTCACAAGGTCTTTAACTATTGCAACAGCAGGTTCAACATTTATTTGCTCCTCAGGTTCTATAGGTTTCTTTGCACTTTTGTTAACCACACTAGTTACAACAGAATACTCCTTCATTTTAGCAGGAAAATGAATTTTTTCAATATAAGCTTCAGGAAGAATTTGATCAACAGTTTTAACTTCAATGCATTTACCTATAGGTGAATCAGTTTTATCTTTGTCGTAAGGTTCATGATACTTATTAAAACTCTTCCTAGGCAATTCAAAATGAGAGGCAAAAGCTTTATAAAAATTTGCAACAACTTGAGAGTCGAGACCATAAGTAGCACTCATATTTTGAAATTTATCAGTATCCATAAAAGTTTCAATGCATTCATAATCATAATTTATACCGACTCTCTACCTTTGTCGTTCTCCCATCCTTCAGTATTCTCCTGAATCCGATCAAGAAGGTCCCATTTAAACTCTTCTTTGTTGCGCGTGAATGATCCGAGAACAAGTAGTATCCAAGCAAGGTTTTATCTTGAAAAGAAAGTCTTGCATAGAAATTATCAATGATGATATTACCGAGAAGCTCATGAATGGGGCATTTGAGCATTAAAGACTTCAATCTCCCCCATGCTTGGGAAATACTCTCTCCATCATGAGGCCAGAAATTATATATGCGGTTTCGGTCTTTGTGAATTTCACTTGGAGGATAGAATTTAGAATAAAATAGAGGCATAATATCCTTCCAATCAAGAGAATGCCCATTCTTCAGCAGTTTATACCAATGCGCCGCTTTACCAGACAGCGACATAGAGAATATTTTCTTCCTAATTTCATCCATAGAAATACTTGCACACTTGAATAACCCGCATAATTCATGTAAAAACAGTAAATGATCTCCAGGATGGACAGTTCCATCTCCTTCATAGCGGTTATCCACAACACGTTCAAAAAAATTCATAGGTATTTTATATGGAATCACTTTCTCACCTGGCGCCTCATCCACTACCTTTGCAGTAGTAGTAGATTTTCCAAATAGGAATTCAAGAGAAGATCTCTCCATAATGAATTAGCAGCAGGCAGAAATAAAAACCGCACGTACAGTAAAAGTTTTCCTTACCAATAGCGCTTCACTCTCCGGAAACGGCGCCAGAAAATAGTCTTGATGACCCACAAGTATAGAGGGTGTATCGTAGTACTTTCGAAAAATAAGAGTGTCGAACCCAACGAGGAGCAGAAGGTGTTGACAAATAGTTTCGATGAAGGATTCACTGTAAATGCTCACAGACAAGTTTTCAGGATGTTTTAATATAGCAGATAAATAAAATACAAGTAAGTAAAATGCGAAAATAATAATTGCAGCAAGTGTCCGAATCCTTTTTAGCACAAAGGACAAGCCGATTTGTTTACTTATGATGACCAAACGTTCTTGAGGACACACGGGAATTTAGTCTAGTGCTTTCGCTTCATATAGTTGATTAATCTTCATTGTTTTGATAAGTGTTATGTGGGCGAACCTATGCTAATGCACCGCCCTTCCTAGGACTAATACATACTTGTGATTAAACCCCTTGCAAGCATCCGCAAATACAAGAAAGTAATTAAGATAAATCTAACCACAGCCTTAAAACTCTGAGATCCTGCTATCCCTCATGCATCGATATACCAACGGGGGTTCAGGTTGTTGTTACTCCGGCAACTCCACAATTAGCAAACGAATACAAGATGCATTCCCTAGGCCCATAAAGGTGAAGTGTCATGTAGTCGACGTTCACATGACACCACTAGAAGAATAACACCACAACTTAAATATCAAACCATTAAATATTACTCAACATAGTTCACTACTAACATTTGGACTTCACCCATGTCCTCAAGAACTAAACGAACTACTCACAAGACATCATATGGAACATGATCAGAGGTGATATGATGATGGATAACAATCTGAACATAAAGCTTGATTCAATGGTTTCACTCAATAGCATCAATAACAAGGAGTAATCAACACCGGGAGAGTTTCCCCTATGAAATCCTCAAGATTCAACCCTAGTTGTTACAGCGGAGACGAGGTGGAGCGGTGGAGATGACGGTGTCGGTGGTGGAGATGATGATGATGATGATCCCAATGAAGTCCAGCTCGATGACGGTGACGATGGCGACGATTTCCCCCCTCCGGGAGGGAATTTCCCCGGTGATGGCGTGTAAGACACACGTCCGTTGGGAACCCCAAGAGGAAGGTGTGATGCGTACAGCAGCAAGTTTTCCCTCAGTAAGAAACAAAAGTTATCGAGCCAGTAGGAGTCAAGGAACACGTGAAGGTTGTTGGTGGTGGAGTGTAGTGCGGCGCAACATCAGGGATTCCAGCGCCAACGTGGAACCTGCACAACACAATCAAAGTACTTTGCCCCAACGTAACAGTGAGGTTGTCAATCTCACCGGCTTGCTGTAAACAAAGGATTAGATGTATAGTGTGGATGATGATGATTGTTTGCGAAGAACAGTAAAAAACAATTGCGATGAGATTGTATTTCAGATGTAAAGAATTGGACCGGGGTCCACAGTTCACTAGTGGTGTCTCTCCCATAAGATAAACAGATGTTGGGTGAACAAATTACGAGTTGGGCAATTGACAAATAAAGAAGGCATAACAATGCACATACATATATCATGATGAGTACTATGAGATTTAATCGAGGCATTACGACAAAGTACATAGACCGCTATCCGACATGCATCTATGCCTAAAAAGTCCACTTTCGGGTTATCATCCGAACCCCTCCGAGTATTAAGTTGTAAACAACGAGACAATTGCATTAAGTATGTTGCGTAATGTAATCAACACAAATATCCTTAGACAAAGCATCGATATTTTATCCCTAGTGGCAACAGACACATCCACAACCTTAGAACTTTCTATCACCGTCCCAGATTTAATGGAGGCATGAACCCACTATCGAGCATAAATACTCCCTCTTGGAGTTACAAGTATCAACTTGGCCGAGCCTCTACTAGCAACGGAGAGAATGCAAGAACATAAACAACATATATGATAGATTGATAATCAACTTGACATAGTATTCAATATTCATCGGATCCCAACAAACACAACATGTAGGATTACAAATAGATGATATTGATCATGATAGGCAGCTCACAAGATCTAACATGATAGCACAATGAGGAGAAGACAACCATCTAGCTACTTGCTATGGACCCATAGTCCGGGGGTGGACTACTCACACATCGATCCGGAGGCGATCATGGCGATGAAGAGACCTCCGGGAGATGATTCCCCTCTCCGGCAGGGTGCCGGAGGCGATCTCTCGAATCCCCCGAGATGGGATTGGCGGCGGCGGCGTCTCTGTAAGGTTTTCCGTATCGTGGCTCTCGGTACTGGGGGTTTCGCGACGAAGGCTTTAAGTAGGCGGAAGGGCAGGTTTAGGGGCGTCACGAGGGGCCCACACAACAGGGCCGCGCGGCCAGCACCTGGGCCGCGCCGCCCTAGTGTGGCGTCGCCTCGTCGCCCCACTTCGTATCTCCTCTGGTCTTCTGGAAGCTTCGTGGAAAAATAGGCCCATGTGCGTTGATTTCGTCCAATTCCGAGAATATTTCCTTTGTAGGATTTCTGAAACCAAAAACAGCAGAAAACGACAGAATCGGCTCTTCGGCATCTCGTCAATAGGTTAGTGCCGGAAAATGCATAATAATGACATATAATGTGTATAAAACATGTGAGTATCATCATAAAAGTAGCATGGAACATAAGAAATTATAGATACGTTTGAGACGTATCAAGCATCCCCAAGCTTAGTTCCTACTCGCCCTCGAGTAGTTAAACGATAACAAAGATAAGTTCTGAAGTGACATGCTATCATAATCTTGATCATACTATTGTAAGCATATGAGATGAATGCAGCGATTCGAAGCAATGATGAAGATAATGAGTAAACAAATAAATCATATAGCAAAGACTTTTCATGAATAATACTTTCAAGACAAGCATCAATAAAACTTGCATAAGAGTTGCTCATAAAGCAATAAATTCTTAGTAGAAAGCTTTGAAGCAACACAAAGGAAGATATAAGTTTCAGCGGTTGCTTTGAACTTCAACATATATATCTCATGGATAATTGTCAACACAAAGTAATATAACAAGTGCAATAAGTAAACATGTAAGAATCAATGCACACAGTTGATACAAGTGTTTGCTTCTAAGATAGAAGGAATAGGTAAACTGACTCAACAATAAAGTAGAAGATAAGCCCTTCGCAGAGGGAAGCATGGATTACTATATTTGTGCTAGAGCTTTTCATTTTGAAAACAAGAAATAATTTTGTCAACGGTAGTAATCAAGCATATGTGTTATGTATAAGATATCCTATAAGTTGCAAGCCTCATGCATAGTATACCAATAGTGCTCACACCTTGTCCTAATTAGCTTGGATTAACATGGATTATCATTGCATAGCATATGTTTCAACCAAGTGTCACAAAGGGGTACCTCTATGCCGCTTTGTACAAAGGTCTAAGGAGAAAGCTCGCATTGGATTTCTCACTTTTGATTATTCTAAACTTAGACATCCATACCGAGACAACATAGACAACAGATAATGGACTCCTCTTTAATGCATAAGCATTCAACAATAATTAAAATTCCCATAAGAGATTGAGGATTGATTGTCCAAACTGAAACTTCCACCATGGATCATGGCTTTAGTTAGCGGCCCAATGTTCTTCTCTAACAATATGCATACTCAAACCATTTGATCATGAAAATCACCCTTACTTCAGACAAGACGAACATGCATAGCAACTCACATGATATTCAACAAAGGTGTAAAAGTTGATGGCGTCCCCGAAACATGGTTACCGCTCAACAAGCAACTTATTAAGAAATAAGACACATAAGTACATATTCTTCACCACAATAGTTTTTAAGGCTATTTTCCCATGAGCTATATATTGCAAAGACAAAGGATAGAATTTTAAAGGTAGCACTCAAGTAATTTACTTTGGAACTAGCTGCGTGGCCCGCGCATTGCCGCGGCTAGATTTACTCTATAATATTAGTTCAAAAAATCTTTGAATTATGCCTCTTCTAATCAACCATTATACACTTAGTTTTAAAAAATACTCTTATTTAGCTCGTCAAAACATTAGCGTTAATTTAAATTTCTTAATCTGAGAAACGCGATTGCATTCTGCATAAAAACGCTTTCCATTTATGGTATTAGATTGTAGTTAAGAATTTTCTGGAGCGACAAATAAATACCGATGGTGTTCATATTTGCATGCAACATACGAAATACGAAACATGTTTTTAGGATTTCTTTTTGATTCTCCAACCTTTTATGTGTATATTTCACAAATAATTATTTTTAGTAACTTTGGCCCCATGTGTCAGATATGTCTAGACAACTCATTATTGGTCATATTGCATGCTTATTTTTCTAAGCAAATATCTTGCCTTTACATGTTTCCACCCATGCTCATGTTACTTTTGTTATACGCATGTCTATTTAGGGCACTTCAATTATCAATCCTATCTTTGTTAAACCACTAAATATTGTGCTGCTCAATGTCTTCCTAACGTGACCTTTCTTAACCGTGTGCACATTTTTTCAGTCCATTTAGTTTTTTCCAACCATTAATTTTGTATTTACGACACCAGTATTCATCCTTAATCTGCATGATTCATGTGTTTGCATAGAACACCGTCATTGACATGCTGGCTCTTGGTATGCAATAAAATGCATGTCGTGTGTACGATATTTACATTTATATACTCTTTCCTTCTTCAGGTGCACAATTTCTCCGCCGCTTCTAACTATGTATATATACAATCAGTCCTATGCACATGTAAGGAATATACTCGCTCCATCTCATGGAAGGTATCTTAGATTTTATAAGTTCGGATGTATTTAGACACTAAATATTGTCTAGAACTCCAGATACATCTAAACTTGGACAAAATTAAAACATCTTTCATGGGATAGAGGGAGTATGTATGTTGATTCTGTTATTTTGACACATGCTATCAAGCTATTTTTTAATTATTTTGCATTTCATTTCCATTGTGATCTTGCCAAATAATTGCAACTAACTTGTATCAGCATATATTCTGAAATTCGTCTGTCAATTTTATGTTTAAAATAAGTTGCATTATGTGTCCACCTAGCTAAGTATAGATTCATTTGAGACCATGAAGAATTGAATCAATGTGCTGAGATTTTATTTATAGGTGTGCATGAACCATAGTAGCCATGCATCAATCTGGTGGACCTTTATTATAGACTGGTTATAGACGCTACAGCTTCATAGTTGTCCTTAAGCCCTATTCAGTCATTGATCTCATTAAGAATCTTTTAGCACGTTGGTCAATGCTAGAAATATGTATACTCGATCGCATATCTCATCTATATAGAATTAAAACGGCTACATAATGCTCAGAAACGCACACAAATATATAGTTCAGCTAACTTCACACAATATATATATGTCTAGCTAGCTACTAATTACTTGTATCATGTATACCACGATTTAATCAAACGTACCTGGTTGTTGCTGCTAAATGCATGATATTCGAGCCACTATATATTGTTCTGTGATGCGTTGTCAATCTCCTCCCTATAGCTGCATAACTACTCCAATTTGTTCAGAATAGTAGTAGCGTTCTTGAAGTGTGGTTCAAAATCCTGTTTGGGCCGGATGCAGCACCGGTAGAGGCTGCCGTGCGTTTGTGAGACAGCTACATAGGCGTCGCCGGGGCTGTGTGCCACACTGCATCCGCCGGTGTGATCGTATGGCTCGGACAATAATCTAATACATAACTGGAAAACCCATTCATCCTAGCTAATAATGATGAGCCTCAACAGTAAATACTGGTTGGAATCACCTCTGTAAGGCACGCAAATTCCAACTTAGCAGTAGCCAGAATCTTAAGTAATCCAAAATTAGTGAGCATCAACGAAGATTACCTGTGTATTTATTGCAGCGTGTTCAGTCTGAATCATAGAGAATGAGTTTTTACATTCTATTTACTATATGAGCTTTGGACATTATTAATCAACATGTGGGTGTATATACTTTTTTTTTTTTTTTTGAAACGGAGGCAAAAGCTTTGCCTCATCCATTAATTAAGAAGAAAGTACCCAATTTTTAGGAGAAAATTGGGCGAAAACCAACAACACACACTGGACACCCCGGCCAACCTGGCTACCCACACGGAGCACACACACCATCGAGAAGAAAAGCCATCGATGAGGATGTCATCGAGCGTCATCGTCGTCACTCCTCCACGAGCCAGCGATTCCGACTTCACCTTAGACGACCGCCACCGAGACCCTCGCCGCGAACGACACTGGAGCCAATGTGAGCCTATGCCAAACAGTCGACCCCCAAGCACGCCGAGGAGGAGGCAGCTCCGACTTCAACCGTGACCTTCATAGGAGAAAGTTGCACGCCTTGCACCGACGCAAGCACCAATCAAGTGGCATCGTTGCCACAAGTCGCCTCGCAGCTCCGACTTCACCATCACGGCAGGGGTGACGAAGAACATGCCGCAACTCCGATCCGCTCACCATTGTTATCGTTGCCACGCAGCCCACGACGCCAACACCAACCATCTTCCACGGGTCCCTCCGACCAAAGCAGCTCCAAATCGATGCCCTCAAGAGGGAAGACGACACAAGAGCGCCGCCATCGACCGATCACGGCGGATCTAGGGATTACCCCGGAGCTTTTCCAAACAGGATGACAAAACATCACCTCGGCGATGCCTTCAAGAAGGAAGCGGCGCCCGAAGCCGTCGCCATCGCCGGCCTCGGCCAGCTGCCGGCCGGCCAGCCACCGAGGACAAGGCATTAGCCCGGAGATTATCATGCCATCCTGCTTCATGCTTCTGGCCAGACCACCTCCCTTTCCTCAACCACCATCACCACCACGGCCGCCACACCCAGCCCCGGACTGCACCGCCGGCCGACCTCCGGGCGCCGGCAGAAGCACCACAGTGCCCCTCACGGCCACCCCAACCTCCCGCAGCACTCCAACACGCCCCTGGGAGGGCCGCCACTGGCCAGGGCCACCGCCTTGGCCCACGAACGCCGGCGAGCGCCAGCAGAGAAACCTCCCCGCAGCCTCGCCAAGAGCACGACCTCCGCCGTCTCCACCACGCCGGAGAAGCCGGCGAGCAGCCGCCACCACCACCTCGCCGGCGGAAGATCTGGGCGTGGGATCCCCAGATCCGCCGCGCCACTAACCGCCGCCGGCGCGCCCCTAACAGCCCCAGCAGGCCACCCAGGGGAAGCGCCCACCAAGATCCGGGGCCGCCGCCCCGGCGTACGCTCGCTGCGAGCTCCGGCAGCTGCCCCCCAGCCGCACCTACCAGCCTCCAGTGGCCCAGACGAAGAGGGAGACGCATCCCCACCACCTTTGGCAGTGGGGCCCGCCGCCACCGCGGCAGGGGCCGGCGGCAGCGGCGGCGCAGGCCGGCCGGGGAGGTTGGAGCGGTGGCGCGCGGGGAGTCGCCCCTGTGTCGCCTGGGGGGCAACACGGGACGAAGGGTTTTTTTCAGCTGGTGTATATACTTATGAGTTGTAGTATTACATGTAGTTCTGAAGTGGACAAATTGTTCACATATCAATGGCTAAAGTTAGAAATCTTGTCTACACACTTTCTTCTCAATGTAGACTTTTGTGTTTTGTAGTTTGAAGATTATTTTCAACACATAATTAAGGAATTTTCGTCCTAGCATTATATCTAAAATTCCTCTCATCCCTAAATCATGTTTTCTCTTCCTACACTTGACTTATCATTAACTGAATCTAGATAGTATCTTATTTTGATTGGTGCAATCAATTCTTCCTCGCATGCCAGTAATTAACTTTACATATTTATACCTATCATCTTATTCAGCAAGGAATGCTCATAGAAAATTATGTAATATTATTTTGTATTACCCGTACTATGGCTCGGATGGTTAAACTTTAGTATTGTGCCATTGTTTTTAATTATGAATTTATGATTAATGATGTTCTTAATTGTATTATTGATATATGAGAATTTTAAAATTCCTATATCTTAGCTCATAAGGTTTTTTCTCTAGAAAGATTATCAAAATATGCATGAAGCTATGTACAATGACACAGATCAAAGAAGGAGTAATAATTTTGAAAAATTAATACGATGATTCCTTCACCTCCCTACACTTTATTTTCTATGCAAAAGTAACTTTTAAATTATCCTCGATCCGACGATATTTTTTACTGATTTCACAACTTTAAAGTTACCAAATAAATATTTAGTATATTTGTTCTGTAAGTTTCTTTAGATCCTTGCAGACAACAACATGGATTATATCATGCTCCAAAGCTGAACGAAAAAAATATAGAAGTAATATTAATATTAAAAAGATTGGTTACCTGATATGAAAGGAAATCGATCTTATTTTGAACATTTCCTCATTGCTTTCAGGCTTATGTTTGTCCTCCTTGCGGATTTCCGATTCCACTTCTCGGATGTCGTACTATTTTTCTCTTCAAAAAGATTTTACCAAATAGTTCTACTATGTAGGATGTTCATAGGGAAGCTTTAACAACATCTAGATACCCAAGGAGCTGATGATGCTACCTCTCATTTGATCCGTTGGGTGTGTTGACGTCGTCAGAACATATGCATTGATCTGGAGTGTGGGGGTTAATCTGGCGCTAAAAGCAGCATGGCCTCGTGCTGTTATGCATCGCCGTCATGCCATCACTCCGTACATGTGTTGAACTAATAACCTGCTTTTGGGTGCTGCAGATGCATATTCATACCATGAAACTCAAACAGGCAATGAATTCATATCGGTGTGTCCCTCCGCTTGTATGAATGCATCATCTTGCCGGCCGGAGTTGGCATTAATCGATCACATAAAGAATCATCTCCATCTTGTATCTGTCTCATCTATGAACTGCATGAGATTAATCTGGCCACCTTGTAGAGATGTTGTGGATGCTAATGAATCCAATCCCGTTAAACAATTAATTGAGATATTTTGACTGTAGAATCCAGCTTGTATGCTCTTCTTACGGAATTCCAAGAGATCAAGTAGCTTGGCCACCCAGTACGTCACGTGGATGATAATGATTTTGATCTGCCGACGACTTTGCTTCTCGCCAGATCGATATCGAAGTTGTCGTAGAACTTTCACCGAGTAGTCTTGTCTTCGGCACTTCGTCGGCCTGAGATCGATAACCGTGGTAGGGTCGCTGTAGAATTTATACAGGATCTTCATAGAGGACGCTTATACATCGAAATCGATAATGTTGACATCCGTTGTAGCCTCTGATTCGTGCTTCTTCAGTTGTTGTAAAGCCACATCGGTCAAACATAGAGAGTATAGATCTAGCCATCTAGGATCCCTTGCTCTTTATGCAGAACGAACGTAAAATCATGTTGGCTGCTACTGCCTCAAGATTTGATCAATCTGAGCATCGCAAAAAAATATCACGGCTTATGTGCATTGGCTGAGGGATAAGGGTTGTTGAGATATAAGTGGATCTGTGGTTTTTTATTCTGCGTCCTAGCTGTGGTTTGTAGATCATGCGAGAAGACAATTTATATTTGCATACATCTGGGAATAAATACCGGCCGGGCGAAAGGGAATTAATATTGGCCGTTGTTTTAATTCTAGCTAATCCTCATCGTTGGTTGTTTGTTGTTTTAATAATATAATAGATGGCAGAGAAATACCATGTAGTAGGTAGGTATGGTGGACACAAATGGCATGGTTATTGGCTCAAGGATTTGGATGCACGAGAAGAATTCCTCTCAATACAAGGCTAGGCTAGCAAGGTTGTTTGAAGCAAACTCAAGTATAAAAGGTGCAGCAAAGCTCACATATGAACATATTGTAAGTACTATAAGACTTTACATTGTCTCCTTGTTGTTCAAACACCTTAACCAGAAAATATCTAGACTCTAGAGATCAATCATGCAAACCAAATTTTAACAAGCTCTATGTAGTTCTTCATTAATGGGTACAAAGTACATGATGCAAGAGCTTAAACATGATCTATATGAGCACAACAATTGCCAAGTATCACATTATTCAAGACATTATACCATTTACCACATGCGGCATTTTCTGTTTCCAACCATATAACAATGAATGAAATAGTTCAACTTTCGCAATGAACATTAAAGATAAAGCTAAGAACATATGTGTTCATACGAAACAGCGGAGCGTGTCTCTCTCCCAAACAAAGAATGCTAGGATCCGATTTTATTCAAACAAAAACAAACAGACGCTCCAAGTAAAGCACATAAGATGTGACGGAATAAAAATATAGTTTCAGTAGAGGTGACCTGATAAGTTGTCGATGAAGAAGGGATGCCTTGGGCATCCCCAATCTTAGACGCTTGAGTCTTCTTAAAATATGCAGGGATGAACCACGGGGGCATCCCCAAGCTTAGACTTTTCACTCTTCTTGATCATATTGTATCATCCTCCTCTCTTGACCCTTGAAAACTTCCTCCACACCAAACTCAAAACAATCTCATTAGAGGGTCAGTGCATAATTCATATATTCATAGGTGAAATAATCATTCTTAACACTTCTGGACATTGCACAAAGCTACTGAAAGTTAATGGAACAAAGAAATCCATCAAACATAGCAAAACAGGCAATGCGAAATAAAAGGCAGAATCTGTCAAAACAGAACAGTCCGTAAAGACGAATTTTTTTTGAGGCACCAGATTTGCTCAGATGAAAATGCCCAAATTGAATGAAAGTTTCGTACATATCTGAGGATCACGCACGTAAATTGGCAGATTTTTATAAATTTTCTACAGCAGGGGCGGCTCAATTTCGTGACAGCAAGAAATCTGTTCCTGCGCAGTAATCCAAATCTAGTATTGACTTTACTATCAAAGACTTTACTTGGCACAACAATGGAATAAAATAAAGATAAGGAGAGGTTGCTATAGTAGTAACAACTTCCAAGACTCAAATATAAAACAAAAGTGCAAAAGTAAAATAATGGGTTGTCTCCCATAAGCGCTTTTCTTTAACGCCTTTCAGCTAGGCGCAGAAAGTGTGAATCAAGTATTATCAAGAGATGAAGCATCAACATCATAATTTGTTCTAATAATAGAATAATAAGGTAACTTCATTCTCTTTCTAGGGAAGTGTTCCATAACTTTCTTAAGAGGAAATTGATATTTAATATTACCTTCCTTCATATCAATGGTAGCACCAACAGTTCGAAGAAAAGGTCTTCCCAATATAATGGGACAAGATGCATTGCATTCAATATCCAAGACAACAAAATCAACAGGGACAAGGTTATTGTTAACCATAATGCGAACATTATCAATCCCCCCCAAAGGTTTCTTTATAGCATTATCAGCAAGATTAACATCCAAATAACAATTTTTCAATGGTGGCAAGTCAAGCATATCATAGATTTTCTTAGGCATAACATAAATACTTGCACCAAGATCACATAAAGCATTACAATCAAAATCATTGACCCTCATCTTAATGATAGGCTCCCAACCATCTTCTAACTTCCTAGGAATAGAGGTTTCAAGTTTTAGTTTCTCTTCTCTAGCTTTTATGAGAGCATTTGTAATATGTTTTGTAAAGGCCAAATTTATAGCACTAGCATTGGGACTTTTAGCAAGTTTTTGTAAGAACTTTATAACTTAAGATATGTGACAATCATCAAAATCTAAACCATTATGATCTACAGCAATGGAATCATTGTCCCCAACATTTTGAAAAATTTCAGCAGTTTTAGCAGTTTCAGGCAATTTTGCACGCTTTGCACTAGGAGTAGAAACATTGCCAACACCAATTATTTTACCATTGATAGCAGGAGGTGTAGAAACATGTGAAGCATTATAATTACTAGTGGTGGTTATAGTCCAAACTTTAGCTACATTATTCTCTTTAGCTAGTTTTTCATTTTCTTCTCTTTCCCACCTAGCATGCAATTCAGCCATCAATCTAATATTCTCATTAATTCGAACTTGGATGGCATTTGCTGTAGTAACAATTTTATTATCAATATCCTTATTAGGCATAACTTTTAGTTTTAAAAGATCAACATCAGAGGCAAGTCTATCAACCTTAGAAGCAAGAATATCAATTTTATCAAGCTTTTCCTCAACAGATTTGTTAAAAGCAGTTTGTGTACTAATAAATTCTTTAAGCATGGCTTCAAGACCAGGGGGTACATTCCTATTATTGTTGTCATAATTCCCATAAGAATTACCATAACCATTACCATTAGCAGAAGGATATGGCCTATAGTTGTTACCATAATTATTCCTATAAGCATTGTTGTTGAAATTATTACTTTTAATGAAATTCACATCAACATGTTCTTCTTGGGCAACCAATGAAGCTAAAGGAACATTATTAGGATCAACATTAGATCTACCATTCACAAGCATAGACATAATAGCATCAATCTTATCACTCAAGGAAGAGGTTTCTTCAACGGAATTTACCTTCTTACCTTGTGGAGCTCTTTCCGTGTGCCATTCAGAGTAATTTATCATCATATCATCAAGAAGCTTTGTTGCCGCCCCAAAGTGATGGACATAAAGGTACCTCCAGCAGCTGAATCCAATAGGTTCCGCGAAGAAAAATTCAGTCCTGCATAAAAGGTTTGGATGATCATCCAAGTAGTCAGTCCATGGGTAGGGTAATTCTTCACCAAAGATTTCATTCTCTCCCATGCTTTAGCAACATGTTCATTATCTAATTGCTTGAAATTCATTATGCTACTTCTCAAAGATATAATTTTAGCGGGAGGATAATATCTACCTATAAAAGCATCCTTAGATTTAGTCCATGAATCAATACTATTTCTAGGCAGAGATAGCAACCAATCTTTAGCTCTTCCTCTTAAAGAGAAAGGAAACAATTTTAATTTTATAATGTCACCATCTACATCCTTATACTTTTGCATTTCACATAGTTCAACAAAATTATTAAGATGGGCAGCAACATCATCAGAACTAACACCAGAAAATTGCTCTCTCATAACAAGATTCAGTAAAGCAGGTTTAATTTCAAAGAATTCCTGTCGTAGTAGCGAGTGGAGCAATAGGTGTGCATAAGAAATCATTATTATTTGTGCTAGTGAAGTCACATAACTTAGTATTCTCAACAGTACTCATTTTAGCAGTAGTAAATAAACCAAACTAAATAAAGTAAATGCAAGTAACTAATTTTTTTGTGTTATCAATATAGAGAACAAGACAGTAAATAAAGTAAAGCTACCAACTAATTTTTTGTGTGTTTTTGATATAAGAGCAAACAAAGCAGTAAATAAAGTAAAGTAAAGCAAGACGAAAACAAAGTAAAGAGATTGGATGTGGGAGACTCCCCTTGCAGCATGTCTTGATCTCCCCGGCAACGGCGCCAGAAAAAATGCTTGATGGCGTGTAAGACACACGTCCGTTGGGACCCCAAGAGGAAGGTGTGATGCGTACATCCGCAAGTTTTCCCTCAGTAAGAAACCAAGGTTATCGAACCAGTGGGAGTCAAGGAACACGTGAAGGTTGTTGGTGGCGGAGTGTAGTGCGGCGCAACACCAGAGATTCCGGCGCCAACGTGTAACCTGCACAACACAATCAAAGTACTTTGCCCCAACGTAACAGTGAGGTTGTCAATCTCACTGGCTTGCTGTAAACAAAGGATTAGATGTATAGTGTGGTGATGATGATTGTTTGCGAAGAACAGTAAAGAACAATTGCAGTAGATTGTATTTCAGATGTAAAGAATTGGACCGGGGACCACAGTTCACTAGTGGTGTCTCTCCCATAAGATAAACAAATGTTGGGTGAACAAATTACAGTTGGGCAATTGACAAATAAAGAAGGCATAACAATGCACATACATATATCATGATGAGTACTGTGAGATTTAATCAGGGCATTACGACAAAGTACATAGACCGCTATCCGGCATGCATCTATGCCTAAAAAGTCCACTTTCGAGGTTATCATCCGAACCCCTCCAGTATTAAGTTGCAAACAACAGACAATTGCATTAAGTATGGTGCATAATGTAATCAACACAAATATCCTTAGACAAAGCATCGATGTTTTATCCCTAGTGGCAACAGCACATCCACAACCTTAGAACTTTCTATCACTGTCCCAGATTTAATGGAGGCATGAACCCACTATCGAGCATAAATACTCCCTCTTGGAGTTACAAGTATCAACTTGGCTAGAGCCTCTACTAGCAACGGAGAGCATGCAAGAACATAAACAACATATATGATAGATTGATAATCAACTTGACATAGTATTCAATATTCATCGGATCCCAACAAACACAACATGTAGGATTACAAATAGATGATCTTGATCATGATAGACAGCTCACAAGATCTAACATGATAGCACAATGAGGAGAAGACAACCATCTAGCTACTGCTATGGACCCATAGTCCAGGGGTGGACTACTCACACATCGATCCGGAGGCGATCATGGCGATGAAGAGACCTCCGGGAGATGATTCCCCTCTCCGGCAGGGTGCCGAAGGCGATCTCCTGAATCCCCCGAGATGGGATTGGCGGCGGCGTCTCTGTAAGGTTTTCCGTATCGTGGCTCTCGGTACTGGGGGTTTCGCGATGAAGGCTTTAAGTAGGCGGAAGGGCAGGTTTAGGGGCGTCACGAGGGGCCCACACAACAGGGCCGCGCGGCCAGCACCTGGGCCGCGCCGCCCTAGTGTGGCGTCGCCTCGTCGCCCCACTTCGTATCTCCTTCGGTCTTCTGGAAGCTTCGTGGAAAAATAGGCCCCTGGGCGTTGATTTCGTCCAATTCCGAGAATATTTCCTTTGTAGGATTTCTGAAACCAAAAACAGCAGAAAACAGCAACTGACACTTCGGCATCTCGTCAATAGGTTAGTGCCGGAAAATGCATAATAATGACATATAATGTAATGTGTATAAAACATGTGAGTATCATCATAAAAGTAGCATGGAACATAAGAAATTATAGATACGTTTGAGACGTATCACCCGACAGATTTCTACCTGCCGGAGAGCTCTTTTCTCTCTTGTGTTTTCCGCCTCGAGGAGGCGGCGATGACTATCCTCGATGTCCCCCCCCCCCCCCGCACCTTAGGGTTTCTGGGAGATGAAGTACGCGAAAGGGCGATGGCTGAGGGGGTCGTGGGCCCCCCTCCCCACGTGGCGGCGCGCCGGCCTTGGTGGCCGCGCCGGCCCATGGGGAGGGCCCATGGCGGCCCTCCTCAGCCTCCCCTTTTGGTTGGCTCCGTCATCTGGAAAAATAGGAGCTTCGGTATATTTTCCGTTGATTGTTGATCTTCAGAAATATTGTATCCTGACGGTGCTTTTCCAGCAGAATTCTGACTCCGGTGAGTAATTCTCCAATAAGCATGAAACATGCAAAATGGGTGAAATAATATAAGTATCATCTCTAAATATGAAATATATCAATGAATATCAGTAAATTATGATATAAAATAGTGATGCAAAATGGACGTATCAATCATCCATGTATTTTTTTGCGAATTCATAGAGCTTTATTGATTAACTGATAGGATTACAATCACTCGTAAGAGTATCTACGAGAAAGCCTGGGTTATAGTTGATCCACAGACATGTCTTCCTATCAACACTAGCCTGCTTAGCACATAAGTGGGCAGCCATGTTTGCATCCCTCCCAACTGAAACAATGCTAAAACTAGAAAAAGCTCTCCTAATCTCCCTAATCTCTTGACAAATAGGCATTAACTCTGATCTATTTTACCATTTCCATTATAGAAATTGATAGCTATCTGTGAATCACTCTCAATGATCACCCGGCTGTAATTCCTCTCCATGGACAATCTTGCACCATCAAGGATAGCCCTTGCCTCCATCATAAGAGCATTAGCACCATGCTCATACCATATAGCTTGTCCTCTAAGTAAACTGCCCCGGTGGTCACGGACAACCAACCCGGTACCCCCAGACATTGTTGTATCAAAGAAACTAGCATATGTACTGATTTTAATAACCCCTTCCTCGGGTGCTTTCCAACATTCTTTTTTCTTTGGAATTCTCTTCACCTTCTCTTTCCTAACCTGAGACAAATCGATAGTGGTCTGCATCACCCAACGAACTGAATCAGTCACTGACCTATTGAGTTGTATCAAGATGCTCTTCAAGGATTTCGTCTGTCCCCCATGCATGGTGATTGTAGTAGTGCTTGGTCTCTCCCTGTGGCAGGATTCTATTTAAGTTGTTACTCACTCTCTCGATGAGTGATTCTACCACCTTTTTGCTGATCTCTTGCATGGGATTCTACATTACAGTCTCTCCCTCATTATTCTATTGGTATGTTGGTTCGAACCGTTGATGCCAACGCGATTTGCATTGAGGTGTCCGTTTGTATCTTGTTGCGTTCTCCGTGCTCTTCACCTTGTTCTTCGCATTCTTCCCCAAATCCACTCTAATCCATAAATATCGGTCCACCCTAGGTCTTGTCCCGTATCAAGCTCGCTCGAGAGCGTGGACTTGACGTAGTCGAGATAGACGCGGATTCCGGCTTAGAATGCTTCAAGGAGGCACCCAATTCCTTGATCTAGTCGCCATCGTCTCTTAGGATCCGTTTGGTTTGTGTCCCCAACTTGCCCTGCCAAAATATTGGTCATGCCAATTGAAGTGTCTCTTGTTTGGTTTGTTTCCAATTATTTGGCTGCCTATGACTCTTGTAGTGATTCCTTCACAAATCGTTGCCAATTTTTTTGGCAACCTCAGGGCGGCAGATTCTTGCGCCAAATTATTGGCGTGCCAATATTGGCAGGGCAGCAACAGGCACGAACCAAACGCACCCTTATGAACTGGCTGCACTGCACCGAGCATATCTTTTTTTTTGTATGAAGTGATGAACTTGGTCTAGATCTTCTCCGTCTGGGCCTTGAGCATGGTGTACAAGGTCTTGGACTCCGGCAACTATTCCTCACGATGATCTCCCCGCGGCGCCGTGAAGCAAAACAAGTGCGAAGGTGATGATACTCACTCGAATTCACAGATTTACAGGAATTTAGCCCGATCCTTCCGTCCACCTCAAGCTAGTCGATATGTCCACGATACTGCTGCTCGTTCCTTTCTTGTGCTCTAAAATCTAGCTAACGTATAGTACACCATATGATGTTGCAGTTTGAGTTTCAACTGAAAATGTACTCTATCTTGGAGGTCCAAAGCTGCCAAGTTCTAAAGCTAGCTTGCGTATATTACACTATATGATGTTGCAGTTCGAGTTCCAAATGAAAATATACTCTATCTTGCAGGTTAAAACTTACCTCTAAAATTTATAGCAAAGAATATGCAAATGCTCCAAACCGTGGATCCAACAAGTGGAGGAAACCTCTTGCCAAGTTTTTGAGGCAACGACATTTCATTATGTGGGATAACCGTAACCTTGTCACTCATGAGGTGACGGGTGGTTTGAAGAATATCTATGCTATTGGCGCTGGTGAGCGTATTTCTTTCACATTAATGGATCTATCAACTAGTTTCGTGACACTAAATTTAGCTCACCGAAACTTTGACATTAATGGATTTGTCAGTATATCTATTGATTTTGTCTTGGCATAGACAATATGCAACATTATTTGATTTGTTTGATGCTCACCATCATCTGTTTCTCAGGACAGGCCACTGAAATCAGAGGATGCAACCTTGTTTCCCAAATGCTTGTCCTTTCATTTTATATACACACAAACTATATGCCCTTTGATTTCATACATATGGATCATTTTAACTAAGAAGATCCATTCTCCGCCCAAATAAAAAAGTAGGAAGCTCCATAAATTTAAGCACTTATTAGTGGACATGGTGTTTTGGCTCATAGGTCTAAATACACCTATAAAGAAAAATACATTTTAAGTTTATTATAAAATGTTGAAAAATTATGAATAAAAATCCCGGATTTACATTTGGACATTCTATGTCACTCACAAAAGTTTATGGAAAAAAGATATTTTTGTGTGGCCTATGTGAAAAAGATAAAAACATGTCAGTGAAAAGCTATTTTAATCACCGAAAATTGTCTTTTAACACAGCCCATAAAAAATGTCATTTATTTACGAACTTAGTGTGTGAACATAGAATGTCAAGATATACACCCAGACATTTATTGTTTACTGCTCGGTCAACCTTAGATAGGAGAATAATCATTTATCGGCCGATTAATCGATCTTATCAGTAAACTTTTCAGGCTAGTTTTTTTTTAAAATCCCTAGTTTTGGCACTGAAATGTCTAAATATGCATTGCAAAAACAACATTTAGGTGTTGGACAGAAGTGTTACCTTGATTTCTTGCCTTTGAATCAACAAAAAAGAAAATTGACATTAGGCCTAATCTAAAGTTCTACGAGACTATGGGCCGATAAATCAGTGGTCAGATTGATACATCGGGCTAAAATAACCATAATCGGTGGCATTCGTTCTAAGACGGCTGCTAAACTGAATAAACTCGGCCGATATGATGTAATCTTAGCGGTCAGCTCCCTATCCACGATAAACCGGCCAATAAATCGACATATTCGACGATATTTTGAACACTGGTTATTTGCCTTTTCCAGCTTTAAAATAAGTTCTTTGCTTTATCTCTCGCTGCAAGGTATTTGCTGCTATATGCTATGTTTCTAGCTTAATCATAATCTTTTGTTCTCTCAAATGCAGGTTCGATATGGGTGACGGTATCAAGGGAAAGGGGATGATCCAGGTTTTATTTTCTTCCTGAATTTTCTCTGATTGTTGAGCGTGTTTTTGAAAAATATTGAAAAGTAAAACCTAGAGAAACGACATAAAAACCTTCTGCACTTGCGAGTTATTTTGATAATCCTCTGGCGTTGTTGGTTCACCTTTTTTTTTGTCTTGCATTGACCGAGTATAAGCTCTTTGCGTTGATTGGACAGGGTATTTCTGTTGTTGGTGCGTTTTTTGAGCTGCTCAGTCAACCAAGCTCAAGAGTGCCGCATCGGGAGGAAAACAAGCAGGTTGGTCCTGCTGAACTGTGCAGAATTCTGAAGAGGCCTATAGGATTCTAATAAAAAGGTATGTCATGTGTATTACCTGTTGCATACGGCTCTCTGCAGGAGAGATAGCGGCGCAAGGGATCGCGGATCTAGAGGAGATGTCGTGAATTTGCTGATGGGATGGGGCGCCTGGTCGCCGTTGTGTGGTGGCGCCACCGCTGATGAAGGAATCACTAAGATTCTCCATGATTGGGCCCGCACGGTGGATACTGTGGAGGTCACGGGGGGCTTGGGAGCTTTTGCGTTCCATGTTCCTTCGTTGTCGCAAGGTGGTCGACCAGATTCCATAAAAGGAGGCAGTCCCAGGGAGGCCTCCATTACCAAAAATGGAGGAGAATCCAGAGAGTCCGCGCGAGTCTTCCACAAAAGGACGACGAGCGAGAAAGAGATGAGAGAGGCGACAGAAGGGTTGGAGCTATTAAGGAAGACGCCGGTGGGAATCATGGCTTTGCTAGCTCCACCAAATCAAAGGATGTCGGAGTTGCTGGGTCTAAATCCAGTCAGGCCACCAACTCCAGCAGGATGGTCTCGACCGCCCAGGGAGGATTCAATCTACGTCAGCAGCTCCTACGACCCAGAGAGAAGGCTTCCACCGATGAAGGTGGAGGACATCCATGTCCATAATGGCAAGGTTCAAGATATTCACCAGGCGCCTGCTCAAGGGGAAGAAGAAGGTGGAGTTCAAGGAACCTTTCAAGGAGGGATGCAACAAAATCCTCTGAAAGGTATGTGTAAAATCAATAGCAGTGCAAATAGTTTTCATATTCGTTAACACCTATATGATGAGGAGAGTGAGGAATCGGGAGATGATTCTAGTCATAGTGCATCCCCTGTCTGTTTTGGTGATTATCTCGCCATTGCAGAAGACATGAGAGGTGTACCTTGCAAAAAAAAATATGAAAAAAGGTTGGTTGAGCATCAAGATAGGACAAGGAAAAGGTGTATGCATGATCGTTGTTCTGGTAGGGGAACATGCTCCGCTGGATGATAACTGCAAGAACACAGATCAATTGTAGCTAGTTTCAAAATAAGAGTATTGAACCACGAGGAGCTACTGGTTAGGGTCTTAATGCCCCTTGCTACTTTCTACTAAAGATTACTTATAAATTGTTTTCTAATCTCAAAATGTTTAAAGGGGGTGTTGTAAAGATTTACTATAAAGTAAATAAAGTAGTAAAAGCGTTATAGGAAATAGGTTGAAACTTAATAAGACAAAGTGTTCTAAGAGATTATTGGATCCACCTCTAGCATTAGGATTCATGCTAATCAAGATAAAGTATGCTTTTAATCATATTATGTGTGGGAGAGATTTGTAATAAGATGCGCCCAGAAAGCCATCGGTCATCGCATCTCTAAATAATCACAGTAGCTAGTCTTCTGCAAGACACATATTGACTATTTCTATTAAGGGTTTTACCCCGTGATTATCGATATGAGCTTAGTGAATCCCTTTTATCCGCCTCATTCATGTGTCAAAGTTCTTATACGGTAATGTCAGTTCCCGTCGTTCACTTTACCACAATTCAAAAGGTAGTTCCCTCTCGAGACCATAAGGCAAATATTACATGGTGCACAACACATAATATCGAGAGAGAGAACCCTAGATCATCTTAGATTCATCTCATATTCATGATAGGGTTTCTCCATCTCCCCAAGAACTAATAGGACTACTCACACATGGAAGCAATCAAGAACATCATCATAATCTTATGGAGGGGATTAAAGGAAAGGAATGAATTCGAATACAAATCCACAATAGCAATCAAGATTACAACTATGGTTGGAGTTGGATGATGATGGTGCAGCGGTTGATGATGATGAAGGGGATGATGCCTTGTCCTCCGAGGATCCACGTAGTTGTAGGGATACGTTGCATAGAAAACAAAAAATTTCCTACCGCGAGAACGCAAACCAAGCCAAGATGCAATCTAGAAGATGGGAGCAACGAGGAGATGATCGAGACTCACCCTTGAAGATTTCCAAAGCCTACAAGATGAGGCTCTTGTTGCTGCGGTATACGATCACTTGCCGCTTGCAAAAGCACGTAGAAGATCTTGATCACGGTGCCACGATCGGGCAGCACCTCCGTACTCGGTCACACGTTCGGTGTTGATGAAGACGACGTCCTTCTCCCCGTTCCAGCGGGCAGCGGAAGTAGTAGCTCCTCATTTACTCCGGCAGCACGACGGCGTGGTGGCGGTGGCGATGGAGAACTCCGGCGGAGCTTCGCTAAGCGTTGCGGGAGAGGTGGAGGAGGTGGGGCGGCTAGGGTTTGGGAGAGGGGGTGGCCGGCCTCCTTGGGGTGCGGCCAAGGTGGTGGTGTTGTGGTGGCTGGGCCCCTCCCCTATGCCCCTCATTATATAGGTGGAACCCCAAGTGTTGGACTACAAGTCTTCGAATAAGACCCCAACCCAAAACCTTCCATGTTGTAGGGAAACCTACCCAAGGTGGGACTCCCACCTCAAGTGGGATTCCCACCCTTCCATGTGGGGGGGTGGCCGGCCCCTATGGTGGAGTCCACTTGGGACTCCACCCCTCTAGGGTTGGCCGGCCATGGTGGTGGAGTCCCTCCGGGACTCCGCCTTCCAAAGTGATTTCTTCCGGACTTTTGTAGAACCTTCTAGAACCTTCCATAAATGCACCGGATCATTTCCAAACTTGGAATATGACTTCCTATATATGAATTTTATTCTCCGGACCATTCTGGAACTCCTCGTGATGTCCGGGATCCCATCCGAGACTTCAAACAATACTTCGAACTCCATTCCATATTCAAGTTCTACTATTACAACATCAAACCTTAAGTGTGTCACCCTACGGTTCGTGAACTATGTGGACATGGGTGAGAACTCTCTCCGACCAATAACCAATAGCGGGATCTGGAGATCCATAATGGCTCCCACACATTCAACGATGACTTAGTGATCGAATGAACCATTCACATACGATACCAATTCCCTTTGTCACGCAATATTTTACTTGTCCGAGGTTTTATCATCGGTATCACTCTATACCTTGTTCAACCTCGTCTCCTGATAAGTACTCTTTACTCGTACCGTGGCATGTGGTCTCTTATGAACTTATTCATATGCTTGCAAGACATTAGACGACATTCCACCGAGAGGGCCCAGAGTATATCTATCTGTCATCAGGATGGACAAATCCCACTGTTGATCCATATGCCTCAACTCATACTTTCCGGATACTTAATCCCACCTTTATAACCACCCATTTACGCAGTGGCGTTTGATGTAATCAAAGTACCTTTCCGGTATAAGTGATTTACATGATCTCATGGTCGAAAGGACTAGGTAACTATGTATCGAAAGCTTATAGCAAATAACTTAATGACGTGATCTTATGCTACGCTTAATTGGGTGTGTCCATTACATCATTCATATAATGATATAACCTTGTTATTAATAACATCCAATGTTCATGATTATGAAACTAATCATCTATTAATCAACAAGCTAGTTAAGAGGCTTACTAGGGACTCATTGTTGTTTACATATCAGACATGTATCAATGTTTCGGTTAATACAATTATAGCATGGTATATAAACATTTATCATAAACATAAAGATATATAATAACCACTTTTATTATTGCCTCTTGGGCATATCTCCAACAGTCTCCCACGTGCACTAGAGTCAATAATCTAGATTACATTGTAAGGTACCTAACACCCATGGCATTCTGGTGTTGGTCATGCTTTGCCCTAGGGAGAGCTTTAGTCAACGGATCTGCTACACTCAGATCAGTGTGTACTTTGCAAATCTTTACTTCTGCATCTTCGATGTACTCGCGAATGGAATGATAACGCAGCTTGATATGCTTCAGCCTCTTTTGTGACCTTGGTTCTTGTGCATTGGCGATGGCACCCATGTTGTCACAGTAGATGACTAGTGGGTTCAATGCACTAGGAACCACACCGAGCTCTACAATGAACCTCTTCATCCATACCGCTTCTGATGAAGCCTCTGAAGCCGCTATGTACTCCGATTCTGTTGAAGACTTCGCCACCGTGCACTGCTTCGAGCTTGCCCAGCTTACTGCAGCACCATTCAATATAAACACGTACCCAGATTGTGACTTAGAGTCATCAGGATCAGTGTTCCAACTTGCATCGGTGTAACTTGTTACAACGAGCTCTTGGTCACCTCCATAACAAAGAAACATATCCTTAGTTCTTTTCAAGTACTTCAGGATATTCTTGACCGCTGTCCAGTGTTACATTCCTGAATCACTTTGATATCTGCTAGGCAAACTAACAGCATGTGCTATATCCGGTCTTGTACATAGCATGGCATACATGATAGAGCCTACTGCCGAGGCATAGGGGATCTGACTCATCCTTTCTCTTTCTTCTGCCGTAGCCGGACCTTGAGTCTTACTCAAGACCTTGCCTGGTAACATTGGTAAGAATCCTTTCTTACTTTCGTCCATTCTAAACTTCTTTAGAATCTTGTCCAAGTATGTACTCTGTGATAGCCCTATTAGGCGTCTTGATCTATCTCTATAAATCTTGATGCCTAATATATACGATGCTTCACCAAGGTCTTTCATTGAAAAACTATTATTCAAATAACCTTTTACACTGCTTAATAGTTCTATATCATTCCCAATCAATAATATGTCATCTACATATAATATCGGGAATGCTACGGAGCTCCCCTCACTTTCTTGTAAATACGAGGCCTCTCCATGACACTCTGTATAAACCCGAAGTCTTTGATCACCTTATCAAAGCGTCGGTTCCAACTTCTCGATGCTTGCTTCAGTCCATAAATTGAACGCTGAAGTTTGCATACTTTGTCGGCATTTTTAGGATCGACAAAACCTTTGGGTTGTACCATATACAACTCTTCCTCAATGTCTCCATTAAGGAACGCCGTTTTGACATCCATCTGCCAAATCTCATAATCGAAAAATGCAGCTATTGCTAACAAAATCCTCACAGACTTTAGCTTCGCTACAGGTGAGAAAGTCTCATCGTAGTCAACTCCTTGAATTTGTCGGAAATCCTTTGCGACAATTCGAGCTTTATAGACAGTAATATTACCATCAGCATCTGTTTTTCTCTTGAATATCCATTTATTCTCGACAGCCTTGCGGCTATCAGGTAAGTCTACCAAAGTCCATACTTTGTTATCATACATGGATCCCATTTCGGATTTCATGGCTTCTTGCCATTTGTTTGAATCTGGGCTCATCATTGCTTCTTCATACGTCGCAGGGTCTTCATCATTGTTGTCCACAATCATGACATTTAGACAAGGATCATACCAATCAGGAGTGGTACGTTCCCTTGTCGATCTGCGAGGTTCAGTAGCTATGTCATTCGAAGTTTCATGATCATTATCATTAGCTTCCTCTGTTGCCGGTGTAGGCGGCACAGGAACAACTTCCGGTACTGCACTACTCTGATCAACAAGTGAAGATTCATCAATCTCATCGAGTTCTACTTTTCTTCCAGTCACTTCTTTAGTGAGAAATTCTTTCTCAAGAAAGGTTCCGTTCTTAGCAACAAAGATTTTTCCTTCGGATTTATGATAGAAAGTGTACCCTATAGTTTCCTTAGGGTATCCTATGAAGACGCATTTCTCTGCTTTGGGTTCTAGCTTGTCCGGTTGTAACTTTTTTACATAGGCTTCGCAACCCCAAACTTTAAGGAACGACAGCTTAGGTTTCTTATTAAACCATAATTCATACGGTGTTGTTTCAACGGATTTTGATGGTGCTCTATTTAAAGTGAATGCGGCTGTCTCTAATGCATAACTCCAAAATGATAAAGGTAAATCAGTAAGAGACATCATAGAACGAACCATATCTAAGAGAGTTTGATTACGACGTTCGGACACACCGTTTCGTTGAGGTGTTCCCGGCGGTGTCAATTGTGAAAGTATTCCGCATTTCTTTAAAAGCATGCCAAACTCATAACTCAGATATTCACCTCCGCGATCGGATCGTAGAAATTTAATCTTCTTGTTACGTTGATTTTCTACTTCACTTTGGAATTCCTTAAACTTCTCGAAAGTTTCGGATTTATGTTTCATGAAATAGATATACCCATATCTACTCAGATCATCTGTGAAGGTTAGAACATAACGATAACCACCGCGCGATGCTACACTCATTGGTCCGCACACATCGGTATGTATGATTTCCAATAAGTCTGTAGCTCGCTCCATAATACCAGAGAATGGAGTCTTAGTCATTTTTCCCATTAGACATGCTTCGCATCTATCAAGTGACTCAAAGTCAAGTGATTCAAGTAATCCATCGGTATGGAGTTTCTTCATGCGTTTCACTCCAATTTGACCAAGACGACAGTGCCACATATAAGTAGAATTATCATTCAATTTAATTCACTTAGCATCAATGTTATGTATATGTGTATCACTACTATCGAGATCTAACAGAAATAAGCCATTCTTTTCTGGTGCTCGACCATAAAAGATATTATTCATAAAAATAGAACAACCATTATTCTCAGACTTGAATGAATAACCGTCTTGCATTAAACAAGATCCAGATATAATGTTCATGCTCAACGCGGGTACAAAATAACAATTATTGAGGCTTAAAACTAATCCCGAAGGTAGATGTAGAGGAAGTGTGCCGACAGCGATCACATCGACTTTGGATCCATTTCCAACGCACATCGTCACTTCATCCTTTAGTAGTCTTCGTTTATTCTTTAGTTCCTGTTTCGAGTTACAAATATGAGCAACCGAACCAGTATCAAATACCCAGGTACTAGTACGAGAACCAGTAAGATAAACATCTATAACATGTATATCAGATATACCTTCTTTCTTCTTCTTGACAAGGCCGCTGATGGCGTGTATTTCACACGTTCGTTGGGCAACCCCAAGAGGAAGGTATGATGCGCACAACAGCAAGTTTTCCCTCAGAAAGAAACCAAGGTTTATCGAACCAGGAGGAGCCAAGAAGCACGTTGAAGGTTGATCGCGGCGGGATGTAGTGCGGCGCAACACCAGAGATTCCGGCGCCAACGTGGAACCTGCACAACACAACCAAAGTACTTTGCCCCAACGAAACAGTGAGGTTGTCAATCTCACCGGCTTGCTGTAACAAAGGATTAACCGTATTGTGTGGAAGATGATTGTTTGCGAGAGAAAATAGTAAAAACAAGTATTGCGACAGATTTGTATTTCGAGTATTAAAGAATGGACCGGGGTCCACGGTTCACTAGAGGTGTCTCTCCCATAAGATAAAAGCATGTTGGGTGAACAAATTATAGTCGGGCAATTGACAAATAGAGAGAGCATAACAATGCACATACATGACATGATAAGTATAGTGAGATTTAATTGGGCATTACGACAAAGTACATAGACCGCCATCCAACCGCATCTATGCCTAAAAAGTCCACCTTCGAGGTTATCATCCGAACCCCCTCCGGTATTAAGTTGCTAACAACGGACAATTGCATTAAGTATGGTGCGTAATGTAATCAACAACTACATCCTCGGACATAGCATCAATGTTTTATCCCTAATGGCAACGACACAACACAACCTTAGGGGTTTCTGTCACTCCCCAGGTGTCAATGCGAGGCATGAACCCACTATCGAGCATAAATACTCCCTCTTGGAGTTAAGAGTAAAAACTTGGCCAGAGCCTCTACTAATAACGGAGAGCATGCAAGATCATAAACAACACATATGTAATAACTTGATAATTAACATGACATGGTATTCTCTATCCATCGGATCCCGACAAACACAACATATAGAATTACGGATAGATGATCTTGATCATGTTAGGCAGCTCACAAGATCCAACAATGAAGCACAATGAGGAGAAGACAACCATCTAGCTACTGCTATGGACCCATAGTCCAGGGGTGAACTACTCACTCATCACTCCGGAGGCGACCATGGCGGTGTAGAGTCCTCCGGGAGATGAATCCCCTCTCCGGCGGGGTGCCGGAGGAGATCTCCGAGAATCCCCCGAGATGGGATCGGCGGCGGCGGCGTCTCGGTAAGGTTTTCCGTATCGTGGTTTTTCGCATCGGGGGTTTCGCGACGGAGGCTTTAAGTAGGCGGAAGGGCAGAGTCGGGGGCCGGACGAGGGGGCCACACCATAGGGCGGCGCGGGCCCCCCGGGCCGCGCCGCCTTGTGGTGTCGCCACCTCGTGGCCCCACTTCGTATGTTCTTCGGTCTTCCGGAAGCTCCGTGGAAAAATAGGACCACGGGTCTTTGTTTCGTCCAATTCGAGAATATTTCGTTACTAGGATTTCGAAACCAAAAACAGCGAGAAAACAGGAAGCTGGCACTTTGGCATCTTGTTAATAGGTTAGTTCCGGAAAATGCACGAATATGACATAAAGTGTGCATAAAACATGTAGGTATCATCAATAATATGGCATAGAACATAAGAAATTATCGATACGTCGGAGACGTATCAAGCATCCCCAAGCTTAGTTCTGCTCGTCCCGAGCAGGTAAAACGATAACAAAGATAATTTCTGAAGTGATATGCCATCATAACCTTGATCATACTATTTGTAAACATATGTAGTGGATGCAGCGATCAAGACAATGGTAATGACATGAGTAAACAGGTGAATCATATAGCAAAGACTTTTCATGAATAGTACTTTGAGACAAGTATTAATAAGTCTTGCATAACAGTTAACTCATAAAGCAATAAATCAAAGTAAAGGTATTGAAGCAACACAAAGGAAGATTAAGTTTCAGCGGTTGCTTTCAACTTGTAACATGTATATCTCATGGATAATTGTCAACATAGAGTAATATAACAAGTACAATATGCAAGTATGTAGGAATCAATGCACAGTTCACACAAGTGTTTGCTTCTTGAGGTGGAGAGAGATAGGTGAACTGACTCAACATAAAAGTAAAAAGAATGGTCCTTCAAAGAGGAAAGCATCGATTGCTATATTTGTGCTAGAGCTTTTATTTTGAAAACATGAAACAATTTTGTCAACGGTAGTAATAAAGCATATGAGTCATGTACATTATATCTTACAAGTTGCAAGTCTCATGCATAGTATACTAATAGTGCCCGCACCTTGTCCTAATTAACTTGGACTACCGGATCTTTGCAATGCACATGTTTTGACCAAGTGTCACAATGGGGTACCTCCATGTCGCCTGTACAAAGGTCTAAGGAGAAAGCTCGCATTTTGGATTTCTCGCTTTTGATTATTCTCAACTTAGACATCCATACCGGGACAACATGGACAACAGATAATGGACTCCTCTTTAATGCATAAGCATGTGGCAACAATTATTATTCTCATATGAGATTGAGGATATATGTCCAAACTGAAACTTCCACCATGAATCATGGCTTTAGTTAGCGGCCCAAAGCTCTTCTCTAACAATATGCATGCTCCAACCATGAAGGTGGTAGATCTCTCTTGCTTCGGACAAGACGGACATGCATAGCAACTCACATGATATTCAACAAAGAATAGTTGATGGCGTCCCAGAAACATGGTTATCGCTCAACAAGCAACTTAATAAGAGATAAAGTGCATAAGTACATATTCAATACCACAATAGTTTTTAAGCTATTTGTCCCATGAGCTATATATTGCAAAGGTGAATGATGGAATTTTAAAGATAGCACTCAAGCAATTTACTTTGGAATGGCGGATAAATACCATGTAGTAGGTAGGTATGGTGGACACAAATGGCATAGTGGTTGGCTCAAGGATTTTGGATGCATGAGAAGTATTCCCTCTCGATACAAGGTTTAGGCTAGCAAGGTTATTTGAAACAAACACAAGGATGAACGGTACAGCAAAACTCACATAAAAGACATATGGTAAACATTATAAGACTCCATACCGTCTTCCTTGTTGTTCAAAACTCAATACTAGATGTTATCTAGACTCTAGAGAAACCAAATATGCAAACCAAATTAGCAAGCTCTAAATATTTCTTCACTAATGGGTGCAAAGTATATGATGCAAGAGCTTAAACATGAGCACAACAATTGCCAAGTATCAAATTATCCAAGACATTATAGCAATTTACTACATGTATCATTTTCCAATTCCAACCATATAACAATTTAACGAAGAAGAACTTCGCCATGAATACTATGAGTAGAGCCTAAGGACATATTTGTCCATATGCTACAGCGGAGCGTGTCTCTCTCCCATAAAGTGAATGCTAGGATCCATTTTATTCAAACAAAACAAAAAAACAAAAACAAACCGACGCTCCAAGCAAAGTGCATAAGATGTGACGGAATAAAAATATAGTTTCAGGGGAGGAACCTGATAATGTTGTCGATGAAGAAGGGGATGCCTTGGGCATCCCCAAGCTTAGAAGCTTGAGTATTCTTATAATATGCAGGGGTGAACCACCGGGGCATCCCCAAGCTTAGAGCTTTCACTCTCCTTGATCATATTGCATCATACTCCTCTCTTGATCCTTGAAAACTTCCTCCACACCAAACTCGAAACAACTTATTAGAGGGTTAGTGCATAATAAAAATTCACATGTTCAGAGGTGACACAATCATTCTTAACACTTCTGGACATTGCATAAAGCTACTTGGACATTAGTGGATCAAAGAAATTCATCCAACATAGCAAAAGAGGCAATGCGAAATAAAAGACAGAATCTGTCAAAACAGAACAGTCCGTAAAGATGGATTTTATTAGGCCACCAGACTTGCTCAAACGAAAATTCTCAAATTGAATGAAAGTTGCGTACATATCTGAGGATCACGCTCGTAAATTGGCGTAATTTTCTGAGCTACCTACAGGGAGATAGACCCAGATTCGTGACAGCAAAGAAATCTGGAACTGCGCAGTAATCCAAATCTAGTACTTACTTTTCTATCAAAGACTTTACTTGGCACAACAAAACAATAAACTAAGATAAGGATAGGTTGCTACAGTAGTAAACAACTTCCAAGACACAAATATAAAACAAAAATACTGTAGTAAAAACATGGGTTGTCTCCCATAAGCGCTTTTCTTTAACGCCTTTCAGCTAGGCGCGGAAAGTGTATCTCAAGTATTATCGAAGGGTGGTGCACCTACAGCGGGGTTTGGAGTTTTCTCAACCATGCATAGTATATTGGATACATAAGTTTCAGCGTCTCCCTTCTCATTAGTCTTGGGCTTGCTACTCTCATCGAACAAATTTTCAGGAACAAGCCAATCATAGTTATGTTCTAGCGCATCATTCATAGCTAGGAGTTTACATGGTATGGGTGCTTTGATCTCCCCACCATCATTAATATTATTAGTGTATCTTATTCTATCCATGTCCCTCTTTTCAAGGAGACCAACAAAATTAGTATGAGAACCAAGCATATTAAATTTAGCAAAGACCTTTCTAGCTTCTCTTGCTAGACCACCAAATTCTCTAAGAAGGGTTTCTAAAACAAAATCTTTCTTTTCCCCTTCTTCCATATCACCAAGTGTAAGAAACATGTGTTGGATTATAGGATTTAGATTAACAAATTTAGTTTCCAACAGACGAACTAAAGCAGCAGCAGCAATTTCATAAGTGGGAGCAAGGTCTACCAAGTGTCTATCTTCAAAATCTTCAATGGTACTAACATGGGTGAAAAATTCTTCTATATTGTTTCTCCCAATGATAGACCCTTGTCCCACCGGTATGTCTTTTGTGGTAAAATTAAAAGGAAACATGATGAAATAAGTAAAGTAAATGCAAGTAACTAATTTTTTTGTGTTTTTGATATAGCAAACAAGATAGCAAATAAAGTAAAGCTAGCAACTAATTTTTTTGTGTTTTTATATAATGCAGCAAACAAAGTAGTAAATAAAATAAAGCAAGACAAAAACAAAGTAAAGAGATTGAGAAGTGGAGACTCCCTTGCAGCGTGTCTTGATCTCCCCGGCAACGGCGCCGAGAAAAAGAGCTTGATGGCGTGTATTTCACACGTTCGTTGGGCAACCCCAAGAGGAAGGTATGATGCGCACAGCAGCAAGTTTTCCCTCAGAAAGAAACCAAGGTTTATCGAACCAGGAGGAGCCAAGAAGCACGTTGAAGGTTGATCGCGGCGGGATGCCACTGTATTTCTGTCAAACTCAGGCTGTTGAATTCTAACTTGGTGTAGAGACGACTGGGTGTTCATCGAAATTGTGAGATTGGCTCGATCACAAACTATCAAGAAGAAAGATCAAGATTCACTTTTGTCGGGCAAAGCGTAGGTCTTGAGGAAATGACTTCGCTCACTGAAGACCAAGCAGCAGCCATTCTAGATGAAAGGACACATGTAGTGCGGCGCAACACCAGAGATTCCGGCGCCAACGTGGAACCTGCACAACACAACCAAAGTACTTTGCCCCAACGAAACAGTGAGGTTGTCAATCTCACCGGCTTGCTGTAACAAAGGATTAACCGTATTGTGTGGAAGATGATTGTTTGCGAGAGAAAATAGTAAAAACAAGTATTGCAGACAGATTTGTATTTCAAGTATTAAAGAATGGACCGGGGTCCACAGTTCACTAGAGGTGTCTCTCCCATAAGATAAAAGCATGTTGGGTGAACAAATTACAGTCGGGCAATTGACAAATAGAGAGAGCATAACAATGCACATACATGACATGATAAGTATAGTGAGATTTAATTGGGAATTACGACAAAGTACATAGACCGCCATCCAACTGCATCTATGCCTAAAAAGTCCACCTTCAGGTTATCATCCGAACCCCCTCCGGTATTAAGTTGCTAACAACGGACAATTGCATTAAGTATGGTGCGTAATGTAATCAACAACTACATCCTCGGACATAGCATCAATGTTTTATCCCTAATGGCAACAAGCACAACACAACCTTAGGGGTTTCGTCACTCCCCCGGTGTCAATGCGGGCATGAACCCACTATCGAGCATAAATACTCCCTCTTGGAGTTAAGAGTAAAAACTTGGCCGAGCCTCTACTAATAACGGAGAGCATGCAAGATCATAAACAACACATATGTAATAACTTGATAATTAACATGACATGGTATTCTCTATCCATCGGATCCCGACAAACACAACATATAGAATTACAGATAGATGATCTTGATCATGTTAGGCAGCTCACAAGATCCAACAATGAAGCACAATGAGGAGAAGACAACCATCTAGCTACTGCTATGGACCCATAGTCCAGGGGTGAACTACTCACTCATCACTCCGGAGACCGACCATGGCGGTGTAGAGTCCTCCGGGAGATGAATCCCCTCTCCGGCAGGTGCCGGAGGAGATCTCCGGAATCCCCGAGATGGGATCGGCGGCGGCGTCTCGGTAAGGTTTTCCGTATCGTGGTTTTTCGCATCGGGGGTTTCGCGACGGAGGCTTTAAGTAGGCGGAAGGGCGAGTCGGGGGCCAGACGAGGGGGCCACACCATAGGGCGGCGCGGGCCCCCCCTGGGCCGCGCCGCCTTGTGGTGTCGCCACCTCGTGGCCCCACTTCGTATGTTCTTCGGTCTTCTGGAAGCTCCGTGGAAAAATAGGACCCTGGGTCTTTGTTTCGTCCAATTCCGAGAATATTTCGTTACTAGGATTTCGAAACCAAAAACAGCAGTAAAACGAGAACCGGCACTTCGGCATCTTGTTAATAGGTTAGTTCCAGAAAATGCACGAATATGACATAAAGTGTGCATAAAACATGTAGGTATCATCAATAATATGGCATAGAACATAAGAAATTATCGATACGTCGGAGACGTATCAGCCGCTCTTCAGATCCTCCAAATACTTGGAGCAATTACGCTTCCAGTGTCCCTTCTCCTTGCAGTAATAACACTCAGCATCAGGCTTAGGGCCAGTCTTAGGTATCACAGGAGGCGTGGCAGCTTTCTTGCCACCCTTCTTGAATTTTCCCTTAGACTTTCCCTGTTTCTTGAAACTAGTGGTCTTGTTGACCATCAACACTTGGTGCTCTTTCTTGATCTCAATCTCAGCAGATTTCAGCATGGCGAAGAGTTCAGGTAACTCTTTGTTCATTTTCTGCATATTGTAGTTCATGTTATCACCAGATTTTGGCCAAATCAGGAGATGGGCCGTGGGTGAGATGGGCTTGAAGGATAAACGCGTGGAGGATCTCTGAAGCGGCCTGACACGAAGAAGTTGGGCTAAATTGCCCATGTATCTGTATTATAGTAGATCGCATCTTAATTTAGAAGTTAGAGTTTTACCCGTGCACGGTTAGGTGCACGTCTGAATTAGAAAGTCCCCCGGACTATAAATATGTATCTAGGGTTTATGAAATAAACAACAACCAACGTTCAACACAAATCAATCTCGGCGCATCGCCAACTCCTTCGTCTCGAGGGTTTCTCCTGGTAAGCACCATGTTGCCTAGATCGCATCTTGCGATCTAGGCAGCACAAGCTTGTTACGTTGTTCATGCGTTGCTCGTATCGAAGCCTTTTTGATGGCGAGCAACGTAGTTATCTTAGATGTGTTAGGGTTAGCATTGTTCTTCGTATCATATGCTCGTCATAGTGCAACCCTTATACATCTAGCCGCCCTTACACCTATCTTAGGTGTAGGGGCGGCACCCCGCTTGATCATTGTTTAGTAGATCCGATCCGTTACGGTTGCTCCTTGTTCTTCAAGGATTAGTTTAATATCCGCAATAGTTAGGCCTTACAAAGGGTTGGAGGATCCAGCGGCGTGTAGGGTGTAGTTTGCTAGCCCTAGACAGGATGTTCCGGGGATCAACCTCGTGTTGGTTTTTAGGCCACTGTCTAGGATCGGCTTACGATCACCGTACGCGAGCGCGAGGCCCAGTCGTGAGTAGGATGATCCGATTATGCGGTGAAAACCCTAAATCGTCGTAGATCGCTTTAGCTTTATCTTGATCAAGCAGGACCACCATATATTCGTACACCTCGTACGAATCATGGGTGGATCGGCTCTTTGAGCCGATTCACGGGATAACCCGAGAGCCGATCGAGGCTCGTATTTAATGTTTACGTGTATGCCATGCAGAAACTAAGCGAGGCATCATCCAACACCTTCCCGACCAGGTATAGGTCAGGTGGCACGCCCTTGCGACGAGCATCGGACGTGTGACCAGAAGGCTTTGCGGGCCGTCGCTCGGAGGGACCAGGGCCAGCCGCAGTCCTGGGAGATTCCCGGCTCTACGGTGTTGCCAGTCGCTGCCCGCCGGTGGGTTTCTGACCGCAACACATTCTGGCACGCCCGGTGGGACAATCGTCTACATCCACCGCATCGCCATCTACATCTGAGATGGCGGAAGGCACTCCGGTCAAGTACGAGGATCTGACTGACGAGCTCAAGAAGAAGCATGACGAGATCAAAGCAGTCCTCGAAGCCGACCTCATCGGCTCTTTCCACAGAACCCGCTCCCACGGCATCAGGTGGAAGGGGTTCTCACCTGAAGGCGCGCTCGATGGAGTGGACCTGTCCGCCCCGTCGGAAGAACGCACCAGGTCGCTGCGTCAGGAGATCAACTTCATGGTGGCTCATTCCCTGCACCGCCACTCGAGAGCCTCGGTGATCACTTTGGAGCGTGTCGCTCGCGCGTGATCCAGGAAATCATGAGCCATCGGTATTCTCCGTCGGGACCAGCTCGGGGACGTACCAAGGAGAGATGCCACTCCGGTCCCGTCCACCGCTGCCGTTCGCGTTGGCAGCACCGAAGTGCCGAACTCATCGGCATACGTCGTCTACAAGATTGGTGGTGATCCTAGTGACTACCAATTCCTACATGAGGCGCCCAAGGAGATCCCGCACGGATACACGTGCGCATACGTGCGACCGCACGTAATCGGGCACTCTCTAACCGAGGCTGCAACAGCGGGGACCTCCGGAACGGCAGGGAGGAACGTCGGGAGCAGATCTTGAGAAGCGGACGTGGCTAGCTAAGTACGCCACTCCGACAAACCTCCGCAGCTCAGCTCCTGCGGTTGGCTCGGAAGCTGGAAAAGCAAGCATGGCTGGCTAAGTATGCCACCCCGGCGAATCTTCAGGGTTCGACACCTTCAGCCATCACCGCGGATCAGATTTGTACAATTCTGAAAGATCAGTTCGGCATGATGCCGAAAAGGAGGACAATCGGCTATACCAAGCCGTACCCCAACGAGTACGAATTGATCCCGCTACCACCCAAATATCGGCTCCCGGACTTCACAAAGTTTAGTGGATCACATGGTTCCAGCTCCATCGAGCATGTGAGCCGATATTTCGCACAGCTGGGCACGATCTCAGCATCAGACGAGCTGCGTGTGAGGTTCTTCGCACAGTCCCTCACAGGATCGGCTTTCGGATGGTACACATCGCTGCCACCGAACTCAATCCGGACTTGGAAGCGAGTTGGAAGAGCAGTTCCACATACGGTATCACTCGGAGGCTTCCGAGGCTGGTATTACCGATCTAGCACAAGTACGACGAAGCGCGGGGAAACGGTGTCGAGATACATCCAGCGCTTCGGGACCATTAGGAACCGATGCTATTCGGTTCACGTAAGTGAAAAGAAGCGGTCGAGTTGGCGGTGGTGGGTCTCTCATCATCGATCAAGGACGTGGCCTCCCAAGCGGACTACCCTTCATTGGCGCACATGGTGCGAAGCTGTCGGCATATGAACGAGCGCCACCCGGATGTTTACCAGGACAAATTCAAGCGTGCGGTGGTCCTGGTTGAGGCGGACGAGGATGAAGGTGCTGCGGGAGATCGAGAGGTAGCGATGGCTGAATGGACTCGGGCGGCGAGCCCCGTGTCCTGCAAGTGGGTTAAGCCACAAGGCCCTCCAAAAGGGTTCGACTTCGACGTGACCAAAGCTGAGCAGATTTTCGACCTCTTACTCACGGAGAAGCAGCTAAAGGTACCCGAAGGCCACAAGATCCCCACGGTGCGGGAGCTGAACGGAAAGCCATACGCAAGTGGCATAACACGTTCACCCACACCACTAACGACCGCAGGGTGTGGCGTCGGCGAATCCAAATGGCGATAGAAAAAGGGCGGCTAATTTTCAACCGATACGCCATGAAGGTCGACACACACCCCTTCCCCGCCGTTAACATGGTGGAGTATACTTACCATGGAGGGTGCCGGCCAGATTTCTCGTGCAATATCAACACGGTGGGACCTGGGCACCACTCCGGTAAGGACGGAGATGAGGGCAGCTGCTCTCATAGCAAAGACACGAGAGGAAGCCGCTCCACGCGATCGGCTTCGCCACGACGGCAAGCGCTACATCACGGAGGGAGAAGTGAGGAACGTAAGATATCGGCGACCTCTCTCTGATCACCTCCTCAACAAGTATGTGGGTCAATACGACCAACGCCGGCGATACAACGACGATGATGAAAAAGATCGTCTGGCTAGGGACGACGGGAGACGTCGTCGGCATGATCACGACGAGGAGCGATATGAGCGCCACGCCAAGGAAAAGTCGAGGGAGCAAGACGACGTGGATAGGCACTGGGACTGCCCCTTCTTCAGACACTGCTGGGATTCAGGAATGAGCCGATTGCCTACAATCGGCAATTGCCCAGAATGTAAACAAAAGAAGAAGGATGCAGCTAACGTGTCCGTGTTCAAACGTCTAGGGCCTCTCCCGCCTCGGAACAAGCATGCTGAGTCCGCTCGGGTGGAAGATCTCGAGGAACTAGAGGACGATGATGAAGAAGAAGACAAGTATCATCGGCCAAGGTGGTGCCACGATGGGCTCGGCCCGTTCCCAGAAGCGAAGGGTTCAGCGTCTGCGTGAGTTGGAGGAAGCTGAAAGGTTATACCTGCACACGTTGAGGAAGGCACGGCCTGATCTGGCCGCCAAAATTCAGCGAACCCTGGACGAAGAAGGTCGGCCACAAAGGAAAGAGTGGCGCCCCAGACAAAAGAAAGCCGATGATGAGACATCGGCTGGCACAAACATGGTCTCCATCCTTCCAACGGAGTTTAGTGCTCCAGGATTGGACGACTGCGAGCGCATCGACATGACAAAGGACGGGGTTAGGTTGGTTTCATCCACCGGCCTGACCGTGTAACAAGAGCAACATCGATGGACAAATGTGGCGATGCCGATCCAAGTGATCGGCCCCAAGGATTTATGGAGGAACATTGCAAAAACCTTCATCGAGCAAACAACATGGAGGCCGATTCCAGCAATCGGCCAAAATTATCCTCACTGTACATTCTGCCTGGGTTCAACATTTGATCCAACAGGGAATACCTGAAGAGCCGATACCATCAAATCCCTTGAAAGAATCGGCTCGGGGGGCACCTAGGTGGATAAAACACGAGGATATGCAGTAGAAGCGTCTTTCAAATGCCCAGCAGCCCAAGATATTCTTTGATGATGGGTATTGAAGCATGGGGGCCGATACATAAATCGGCCGTAAAAAAAAACAAAATTTTTTAAGCACAGCCGATGCGCAGACATCGACTTAAGGATAGAAAGCCGATGCATGGCTATCGACTCAAGAGGTACAACTGTTATAAACAGAGCCTCGATGGAGCCAAGAGCAGCATGGATGTGCAGATCAGGTTAAGGATAGGTTGCATCAAATCCGCCAAAGGAAAGGAGCTGATCTGACCAGCAAGGCGCAAGAAGTGGACTGAAGAAACTCGGGGGGCAGCTCACCCTGAAGGTTCTCTGCTCTGGGGAGCCGATTTTGTTGAAATCGGCTGGCTCTGCATCATGACTTGGAAACCGATGGTGGCACATTTGGTTGGCTCACTGCTGTTCTCGCCTTGATGGAGGCTCGGGGGCAACTGACTGCGTAGATATTCTGTTCTTAAGGAACCGATTGAGATTTCATCGGCTGGCCCTCCATCATAATCTTCTTCAAGGGGGTTGGGCAGGTTTGAAGAGTATCACTGAATATCTGAACATCCGGAGGTACCGGCTTCAGCGTCAAGTCGTTTCAGCAGCGGTTCTGGAGCTCTCTTAAAGGCGTTGGTCTACCTCATTGTCCACCAGAGCTCAAAGTCATCGGTCGAAAAAGGTGAAGGATTGATACGTTAACATCGGCTTTTGAGCATTGACCAAGTTCGCGATCACTCCGACGTCAAAGAGATAAAAAACGGATTATGAGAGACCGGTGCGTTGCCATCGGCTCATTGAGCATTGGCTAAGTGATGGTTGGCGGAATCAGTATGAGGGGAAATCGGCTAAATTGGCATAAAGGAAATCGGCAAAATCAAATTGGGGAATTTCTTCATTGATAAACGAGATTTCTTACATAGAAGAGCTGATTACTCTCAAAAGGAAGTACTAAGGGGATACATTGCCCCGCCTACTACTACTGATCCTATGCTAAGGGTCCTATCTACGGGCCGTCGCTGCCCTCGTCGTCACCATCGTCGCCGCTGCTCCCGGCGGGCTCGTCGTCGCTACTGTAGCGGCCGCCGGCAGGACCTTCGTTGTCCTCATCCTCCTCGTCGTCGTCGTCGTCGCTGTCGAAATCACTGAGATTCCCCGGCCGGGGCGGTGGCGCTTGGCCGGCGGCTCGTCGGAGGAGCCGTCGTCGTCGTCCTCCTCGTCCTCCTCCTTCACCTCCTCGGAGGAGGTGAAGTCGTCCCGAGGAGAAGCGATCGTCATCGCTCTCCTCCTCCGATTCCCCGTCGGCAAGGAAGCGGAGGTCGCTCTCCCCGTCCGTCGAGGACTTGTCGTCCTCGGACCAGCACGGAGAAGTCATGGCCGGGCTCCTCCCCGGCTTCTATGGCGCGGCGGATGTTGGCCGCATGGACCTCCTGTGGGTCCCGTTCGCGTCGGCTCGTGGGAGGAAGAGGACTCGAGGGAAAGTCCCGATGAGGCGGAGGAAGGAGAAGACATGGTGCGCAGGAGGGCTTTTGGAGTGCTAATGCGGAGAGGATGAGGAGGAGAACTATTCGGTGCGGTTAAATAAAAGAAGTGGGGGTTTAATGTTCGAACAATTTTCGAGGAGGTGGTGCCAAAAAACTGTCAAATCGTGCAGAGAAGATGGGAAGGCAAGTCGTCATGATGAAAAATACTGTGACGGTTCTGCTCTGCCACGACATGACCCCTCGGAGGAAAAACAGAGTGGTTTTGAAATTATCATTACCAAAACCAGGGGGGCATGTGTTATCACCAGATTTTGGCCAAATCAGGAGATGGGCCGTGGGTGAGATGGGCTTCAAGGATAAACGCGTGGAGGATCTCTGAAGCGGCCTGACACGAAGAAGTTGGGCTAAATTGCCCATGTATCTGTATTATAGTAGATCGCATCTTAATTTAGAAGTTAGAGTTTTACCCGTGCACGGTTAGGTGCACGCCTGAATTAGAAAGTCCCCCGGACTATAAATATGTATCTAGGGTTTATGAAATAAACAACAACCAACGTTCAACACAAATCAATCTCGGCGCATCGCCAACTCCTTCGTCTCGAGGGTTTCTCCTCGGTAGCACCATGTCTGCCTAGATCGCATCTTGCGATCTAGGCAGCACAAGCTTATTACGTTGTTCATGCGTTGCTCGTATCGAAGCCTTTTTGATGGCGAGCAACGTAGTTATCTTAGATGTGTTAGGGTTAGCATTGTTCTTCGTATCATATGCTGTCGTAGTGCAACCCTTATACATCTAGCCGCCCTTACACCTATCTTAGGTGTAGGGGCGGCACCCCGCTTGATCATTGTTTAGTAGATCCGATCCGTTACGGTTGCTCCTTGTTCTTCAAGGATTAGTTTAATATCCGCAATAGTTAGGCCTTACAAAGGGTTGGAGGATCCAGCGGCGTGTAGGGTGTAGTTTGCTAGCCCTAGACGAGGATGTTCCGGGATCAACCTCGTGTTGGTTTTTAGGCCCCTGTCTAGGATCGGCTTACGATCACCGTACGCGAGCGCGAGGCCCAATCGTGAGTAGGATGATCCGATTATGCGGTGAAAACCCTAAATCGTCGTAGATCGCTTTAGCTTTATCTTGATCAAGCAGGACCACCATATATTCGTACACCTCGTACGAATCATGGGTGGATCGGCTCTTTGAGCCGATTCACGGGATAACCCGAGAGCCGATCGAGGCTCGTATTTAATGTTTACGTGTATGCCATGCAGGAAACTAAGCGAGGCATCATCCAACACCTTCCTGACCAGGTATAGGTCAGGTGGCACGCCCTTGCGACAGCATCGGACGTGTGACCAGAAGGCTTTGCGGGCCGTCGCTCGGAGGGACCAGAGCCAGCCGCAGTCCTGGGAGATTCCCGGCTCTACGGTGTTGCCAGTCGCTGCCCGCCGGTGGGTTTCTGACCGCAACACGTTCATCACAAAGTTCTTGTAACTAGGTGGCAGTGATTGAAGGACACGATTAATCCCCAGTCTGTTAGGAATCACTATTCCCAAGTCACTGAGTTTCTTCGCATGCCCGATCATGGCGAGCATGTGCTCACTAACGGAGCTGCCTTCTTCCATCATGCAACTGAAGAAGTGTTTCGATGCTTCATAGCATTCCACGGCCGCATGAGTTTCAAAGATAGTTTTCAACTCATTGACCAACTCATGAGGATCGTGGTGCTCAAAACGTTTTTGAAGATTGGCTTCCAGACTGCACAGGATGGCACACTGAACTTGAGAGTACCGAGTTTTCCGAGTCGCGTAAACATTCTTTATTTCATCGGTTTCAGTTTCTGCAGGAGGGTCACCTAGCGGTGCATCAAGCACATATTGCAGGTTTCCACCATTGAGGAAGATCCTCACATGACGGAACTAGTCGGTGAAGTTGCTACCGTTGCTCTTGAGCTTTTCTTTCTCTAGCAACTGGTTAAAATTGATTGGGGACGCCATATCTACAACATATATTTGCAATAGTTTAGACTAATGTTTATGAAAAATTGAGTTCAAATTTTAATTCAACAAAATTAAAAATCTAGGTGAACTCCCACTCAAAACAATATCCCTCGCATTGTCTTAGTGATCACACGAACCAAATCCACTACATCAAGTCCGATCATCACGAGACAAGATGTAATTTCAATGGCGAACACTCAAAGTGTTCATCATATCAATCATATGATTCATGCTCTACCTTTCGGTATCACGTGTTCCGAGACCATGTTTGTACATGCTAGGCTCGTCAAGGCCACCTTAGTATCCGCATGTGCAAAACTGGCTTGCACCCGTTGTATGCACTTGTTGATTCTATCACACCCGATCATCACGAGATGCTTCGAAACGACAAGTCTTGGCAACGGTGCTACTAAGGATGAACACTTTATTATCTTGATATTTTAGTGAGAGGGATCATCTTATAATGCTACCGTCGCGATCTAAGCAAAATAAGATGCATAAAAGGATTAACATCACATGCGGTTCATATGTGATATGATATGGCCCCTTTGTCTTTGCGCCTTTGATCTTCATCTCCAAAGCACGGACATGATCTCCATCATCAACGGGCATGATCTCCATCATCGTCGGCGTAGCGTCAAGGTCAATGGCGCCGTCTTCATGATTGTTCTCCCATGTAGCAACTATTACAACTTCTTTGAAATACTACTCAACATTAAATTTAAAGACAACCATAAGGCTCCTGCCGGTTGCCACAATACAATAATGATCATCTCATACATATTCATCATCACATTATGGCCATATCACATCACCAAACCCTGCAAAAACAAGTTAGACGTCTCTAATTTGGTTTGCATATTTTACGTGGTTTAGGGTTTTCGAGTAAGATCTAATCTACCTACGAACATGAACCACAACGGTGATACTAGTGTTGTCAATAGAAGAGTAAATTGAATCTTCACTATAGTAGGAGAGACGAGACACCCGCAAAGCCACTTATGCAATACAAGTTGCATGTCGAGCGTGGAGCAAATCTCATGAACGCGGTCATGTAAAGTTAGCCCGAGCCGCTTCATCCCACTATGCCACAAAGATGCAAAGTACTCAAACTAAAGACAACAAAAGCATCAACGCCCACAAAACCATTGTGTTCTACTCGTGCAACCATCTATGCATAGACACGGCTCTGATACCACTGTAGGGATACGTTGCATAGAAAACCAAAAATTTCCTACCGCGAAAACGCAAACCAAGCCAAGATGCAATCTAGAAGATGGGAGCAACGAGGAGATGATCGAGACTCACCCTTGAAGATTTCCAAAGCCTACAAGATGAGGCTCTTGTTGCTGCGGTATACGATCACTTGCCGCTTGCAAAAGCGCGTAGAAGATCTTGATCATGGTGCCACGATCGGGTAGCACCTCCGTACTCGATCACACGTTCGGTGTTGATGAAGATGACGTCCTTCTCCCCGTTCCAGCGGGCAGCGGAAGTAGTAGCTCCTCCTTGACTCCGGTAGCACGACGGCGTGGTGGCGGTGGCGATGGAGAACTCCGGCGGAGCTTCGCTAAGCGTTGCGGGAGAGGTGGAGGAGGTGGGGCGGCTAGGGTTTGGGAGAGGGGGTGGCCGGCCTCCTTGGGGTGCGGCCAAGGTGGTGGTGTTGTGGTGGCCGGCCCCCTCCCCTATGCCCCTCATTATATAGGTGGAACACCAAGTGTTGGACTACAAGTCTTCGAATAAGACCCCAACCCAAAACCTTCCATGTTGTAGGGAAACCTACCCAAGGTGGGACTCCCACCCTTCCATGTGGGGGGTGGCCGGCCCCTATGGTGGAGTCCACTTGGGACTCCACCCCTCTAGGGTTGGCCGGCCATGGTGGTGGAGTCCCTCCGGGACTCCGCCTTCCAAAGTGATTTCTTCCGGACTTTTCTAGAACCTTCTAGAACCTTCCATAAATGCACCGGATCATTTCCAAACTTGGAATATGACTTCCTATATATGAATTTTATTCTCCGGACCATTCCGGAACTCCTCGTGATGTCCGGGATCCCATCCGAGACTTCGAACAATACTTCGAACTCCATTCCATATTCAAGTTCTACTATTACAACATCAAACCTTAAGTGTGTCACCCTACGGTTCGTGAACTATGTGGACATGGGTGAGAACTCTCTCCGACCAATAACCAATAGCGGGATCTGGAGATCCATAATGGCTCCCACACATTCAACGATGACTTAGTGATCGAATGAACCATTCACATACGATACCAATTCCCTTTGTCACGCGATATTTTACTTGTCCGAGGTTTGATCATCGGTATCACTCTATACCTTGTTCAACCCCGTCTCCTGACAAGTACTCTTTACTCGCACCGTGGTATGTGGTCTCTTATGAACTTATTCATATGCTTGCAAGACATTAGACGACATTCCACCGAGAGGGCCCAGAGTATATCTATCCGTCATCAGGATGGACAAATCCCACTCGTTGATCCATATGCCTCAACTCATACTTTCCGGATACTTAATCCCACCTTTATAACCACCCATTTACGCAAGTGGCGTTTGATGTAATCAAAGTACCTTTCCGTTATAAGTGATTTACATGATCTCATGGTCGAAAGGACTAGGTAACTATGTATCGAAAGCTTATAGCAAATAACTTAATGACGTGATCTTATGCTACGCTTAATTGGGTGTGTCCATTACATCATTCATATAATGATATAACCTTGTTATTAATAACATCCAATGTTCATGATTATGAAACTAATCATCTATTAATCAACAAGCTAGTTAAGAGGCTTACTAGGGACTCATTGTTGTTTACATATCACACATGTATCAATGTTTCGGTTAATACAATTATAGCATGGTATATAAACATTTATCATAAACATAAAGATATACAATAACCACTTTTATTATTGCCTCTTGGGCATATCTCCAACAGTAGCAGCCTAGATGTTGTCTTCTCCAAAGTTCCTTCTTGAGATCTGATTTGGGGCGGTGTTTCTCTGTTTTCGGAGCTGTGTGCTCGGATCTCTGCGCCGTATGTGCCAGGTGAAAGTATATGACGAGGCGGTGCTTCTAGCAGGTGGTACAGCAGACAGTATGGGTGGGCCTTGCCCGTACCGATGCCCGTTAAAGTTACTGGAAGTTTTGCTCGCATTTTTCTTTCCCCCTTGTGCATAATTAAGTGCAAAAATGATTTCTATCACGTCAAAATGCCAGAAATGATAGTTTTCATTGATATTTCATCATCGACTTATTATTTTAAGATTCTGTGTAGACAAGTATAAAAGGGCGTGGTAGCGCGGTGAAATACAAAAATCCTACTACTACTCAATGATAACTTGATGAAATAATGGTGTAAAACATGCTAAAAATGCACTCATCACAGGACTAGATCTTGCAAGCAATGCTTCCCTGCAATCAAGAACAGTAGAGCATGTTGACGGCCTTGTCGAAGAAGCAAGATATTTTGGATGGTTTAAAATTTGTAAAGGAAAAGCGGTTTGGCAGAACCTTGACCCTTTTTTTGGAATCCAGACGAGCACTAGGGGTGAAGAAACCTGTTCCGATGTTGCTTAGGGCACCGGCAAGAGATTCTGTAACCCAAGCTTGCAAACGACCATGGAGGATGTCGGGAGATGACATCCAGTGTTTTGTAGGAATAAAATTTTCTATTAAACTGTTCCATCTCATGGGACGGTGAAAAGTAGTCAAAGCCCAAAACCTAGCCCACCAGAAAATGAAAAGCGGAGTCCCACGTGCCCAGATAAAGCAAGGACATCTTTGTCTGAGAACATATTTGTCCCTGGGCACTTGGACACTCTTATCTGTGGTTAGTGGGAGCATAAGGTTAGGGTTCCTGGGGCGTTACTGGCGGCGGAAATCGAGGGTGAGATGGGAGAGTGTTATGAAAACAATGGAGGTGTGGAGGGAATTTTGGGAGAGAAGGAGGTGGACCTAGCAGGCAACAACAGTTTAGTGGATACGGAGGTAACAATTTCTAGTGCCCCCTTTCTCCCATCCTGGGAAATTTGGGGGGAATCAGTTCCGGAATGGGCAGAATCGCTCTGGAGGAGGACAAGGACAGTTCAACAACTTGAACAGAGGTCAATAAGGGCAAGGGCAAGGATAGTTTGGAGGGAATCAAGTCCAAGGAGGAAGAGCTGGGTAGAGAGATCAATATCAAGCCAGTGCATATGTTCAGAAAACTTCATCGACTAGTTCAGGGGGGGTTTCTACTGGATAGAATAGGACTGCTGATGAGAGAATTACTGTCTCTGCAACAACAGTAGCAGCTTCTTCATGTGCTACTCAACAGATCCATGTGGGATCTAGCTCCGAAATAGAAATTGTAGGGAAGAAAACAATGCAAACTAACAATCTTTTGTGCAACAAGTGTGGGAAAAAGGGACATATTTCAAAAGATTGTGCTGAGGAGGTGGAATGTGTTAGCTGTGGAAAAGGGCACCTATCTGTAAGGTGTGCTTGGCTGAAGCAGAAGAAGCCAACAACAAATCTGGTTGGTTTTGGGGGGCCTGGCATCTGCTGTTTTGTGGCTGAGCATGCAAAGGAAAGCTCTGGAGCTGAAGAGAAAGGAAAAGCAATTCCAATAGTCAAAGTTCATGAAGTAGATTTCCAGGTTGATGAGAAACTACTCGTGATGTGTCTAGGAAGAACTTACCTATGGAAGTGGACCTGGCAAGCAAAAGAAGTATCCACAAGATGTTTCTTAGTCAATTTCTCATCAGCTGCAAGGATTATTGAGGTATCAATATCCGAATGGGTCACATTTAGAGGTGCACACATCAAAATCAATGTAAAGCAATGGTCAGATGAGAATTTGGCAGCAGGGAAGCTTGATACAGTATGGATAATTGCTAAGAGAGTCCCAATAACACTGAAAAACTACCAGGGGATCTATGAGGTAGGGTCTACCCTAGGACATGTGTGATTGAGGTTGATATGGACACTTTTAGGAAGAATGGAAGTATCAGCATTTTGGTTGGGGTAGTGAACCATAAAAACATCCCTGCCATGGCCAAGATTACTATAAAGAAGCTGATGATCTACTACATCTACTTCCAGGTAGAGAAGGTGGTGGAGGAAGAGTGGCTAAGACCAGAAGAAGAATACATACAAGACTTTGATGAGATGAAGGATGCTTTGTCTCAAGAAATGGGAGACGGATGGGAAACGAGGAAGAAGAATGAAGAAAGTGAGGAGATAGACAAAGGAAAGCACTAGAAGCAAGAGAAGAAGAGATAAAAAAATCAGAATGATCTTGATGTAATTTCCCTAGCAAAGAAGAAAGCAGTAGCTTCATCAAATGATATAAGCAAGATACAAAAATGAGGGCAGGGGCAGATGAGCAAGCTGAGCGAAAAAAAGCAGGATTGGAGGATGGCACTGTGGAGCAAACTGGAGACAACGGGAGGGGTTTTTACTTAGACATGAGAGATCAAACTGAAGATTTGGAAGAAAAATGATAGAGTGGATTTATCTGGGGATGAAGGGGATAGAAATGGAGAATTTGATTCTTCCTTAAGCATCAACACAAAAATTAACAATGTCCAAGCTAGGAAGTCACCTAATTATGGCAAGAAGAAACGAAAAGGGGTGGGGATCCTGGAAGAAATAGAAGAGCTAATGGAAACAAAATCAGTAACATTCTAGCTCCCATGAGTGATATACCAATTATGGACAGGGCAAAGAATAGAGCTATGGTGAAGAATCTTCAGTCATCAGAAGGTACATCTCTACCCACTTTGGCTAGTACATCTGATTATTGCATTCTAGATATTGCTAGTAGGGTGTGGATTGAACTTAACCTCTCTAGACATGATTGATAATAATTTATCTTTATTGAGAGGGCAAGAACATGCTAGAGTTAATATTTTCCTTAATGTGGAGAGGACACTGAGTGTCAGGAGAGTTCATTAGATATGGACAATCAGTCAGATGATATTGACTAAGCTCTAATGGATATTCTCAAAATGACAAAACAGGATTGTAAGAATTTGACAGATAAAATGATTGTGCCAATTTTACTGGGAAAAGAAAAACCTGGGAAAAAGGGTATGACTGTGTAGGAAGTGCATTGTAAAACACCTGTTAAAACTATTGTGAGGTGTAGAGAGGGGAGAAAATGGAAAAATAATGATTAGTGGTTTACTTGGAATAGCAGAGGGACAAGAGAAGAAAGCAAGAAAGGTTATATTAGACTGAGTATCAAAGATTTTAAATTAGATTTTGTTGGCATACAGAAACAGTGAGAGAGGATTATCCACCTAATTTCCTTAAGGAAATAAGTGGAAGATATGATTTTCACTCGGATGGTATACCTGCAAGGGGAAGATCTGGGGGAATTCTTTTAGGAGTCAATAAAGGGACTTATGATGTTGTGGATAAACAAATGGGGGTCTATTTTGTTAGATTCCTCATTTCTAGCGAAGAAGATAATTTCACCTGGAATTTAATGGTGGTATATGGAGATGCTCAACAAGATGGAAAAGCAAACTTCTTAATAGAATTGGTGAATGTCATTAGGAGCTCTACATATTCAATACTGATAACAGGGGATTTCAATATGACTAGAAAATAAAGTGAGAAAAATAAACCAGGGGGTTTAGCAGATTGAGCCCTTTGTTCAATGTTGTTATTGAGAAAGGGGGACTTATGGAAATTTCCCTCACTGTAAGGAAATTTACTTGGTGTAATAATCATGAAAATCCAACTTATGAGTTGTTGGATAGGGTTTTGGTGTCACCATCATGGGAAGAGATATTTCCACTGGTGTACATGTGCCTCAACTCTGCCTAGTGAAGTCTCTGATCACATTCCTATTTTGATCAAAACAGGGGATAGGCCTAGAATACCACAAATTTTCATATTTGAAAATTGCTGGTTCTTGAGATCTGACCTGAAAAGTGTGGTGAGTGGGGTTTGGAATAAAACATACTTTGGAGAAAATAAAATAGATAGATAGCAAAAAAGATTTGAATATTTGAGTAAACCCTTGAAAGGCTGAATCTAAATATAGAAGGGGGATATAAAAAGAAGAGAGGGAACCTTGCTCTTCAGCTGGACGAAATTGATAAGAAAGGGGAACTATATGGCCTAACACAGGTGGATATAGTTACCAAAAAAATCAATTCAACACCAACTGAGGATAATTATTAAAGAGGAAGAAATCAAGTGGATACAAAGGGCAAAAGAAAAAAAGAATTCTTGAGGGGGATAATAACACTAGGTATTACCACTCAAAAGCAAATGGGAGAAGAAGGAAACTTTGATTATTAGTTTAAATCAGGATGAAGGTGTGACAGAAGGGTAGGAAAATCTCAAGATATATATTACTAACTTCTATAGAAAGCTCTTTGGCAATCCAGATGTAACTAATATTCATTTTAATGTGTTGGGGTAGAG
>NC_061514.1:128699770-128738308 GCF_022539505.1 Lolium rigidum
GTGGTAGGACAAAAGATGTTGTGCAAGTTTCTCATTGCGAGCACGTACGACTATAATTGGAACACATGCCTATTGATTGCTTTGTACTTGGACACCGTTTTATTATTATCTGCAAATGCCCTGCTTGATTGTTACATGAGTTTCTCTCATCCATGCAACGCCCGTTATCCGTCCCCGTGCCTACGAGTATTTTAATCCTGCTGTTTACTATAATCACTACAGTCTGTCTCTCGTTACTCTGCTTGCTGTTATTTCACTATCGCTACTGCTATAAAACCGTTACTACTTGATAAACTCTTGCGAGCAAGTCTATTTCCAGGTGCAGCTGAATTGACAACTCCGTTGTTAAGGCTTTCAAGTATTCTTTGTCTCCCCTTGTGTCGATCAATAAATTGGGTTTTACTACCCGCGAAGACTGCTGAGATCCCCTATACTTGGGTTATCAGCTGCTGGTGGTGGCGGGGATGGGTGGAGCGTGGCGGCATGCGGCCCTCGCGGAGGAAGGCGGCGGCGACGGCGACGGCGGCGCTCACCATGGAAGGCGGCGACGCGCGGTAGGGAGAGGGGAGAGAGGGGGTACGGGCGAGGGAGGGGGTACGGCAGTGATACAAGAGGCACTATTTATGTGACGCACCAAAACAAGTGCGCCACAGAAACAATTATTTCTGTGGCGCACCAGTACAAGTGCGCCACAGAAACACTTATTTCTGTGGCGCACCCTGTCCTATGCGCCACAGAAATAACTACACTAATTATTGGTGGTGGCAGGATGTGGGCCCCACCTCATTTCTGTGGCGCATGGTTTAGTAGTGCGCCACAAAAATAAGCTATTTTTGTGGCGCACCCTGCCAGGTGCGCCACAAAAAAGCTTTCTGCGGCGCATATTTGGCTGGTGCGCCACAAAACTAAGATCTCACATATAAGGCTTTTTCTACTAGTGGTAGTTCAACATACGGGGATCAAATTAGGGTTCGAAAAACAGGGGATCAAAATGGGTTCTTCTTCTTCACTTCTTCTGCACTTCACTTCTTCACTTGTTCTTCTCCTTCTCAAATGGTGGTGTTGCCTCTAGCTTCTCACACTGTGTCTGCTCATTCTTGCCTCTTCCCCTTCCAGGCTTCATTATCACCTGCCTCCACGCTATGACCCGTCTCAACTTCATCAAAAGTGCTAACCTCTTGGAAGAATTCATCCTGGCCCCAACCTATGACTCAGTTGTGAAGAATGTAGCAAGCAAGGACCAGCTTTACTTTAGTGTCAAAAGTGTGAAACGGTTTTCGGTCTTTTCATGTTGTATGAAAACGATGAGTTTTGTGGCGTGATGAACAAGCTAGAGTTGGTCGGTCTACTCAAACAATATATATGCGTTACGAACGGTCTTATCGCACCTAACTAGTTCTACCAACATGAATAACACTACAGTAGAGCAGAGGAGGTTTCCCCTTACCTCTGTCATGGCAGACGATGGAGACGGTCGGAAGTCGGAGAAGATGTGCATACGCTCCGTCGTGGCTGGAAACCACGACCCTGGTCTGGCGCCAAAGACCGAAGGGAGGAGATCCTCGTCTACACCACGGCCAGGGTCAGATGCGCGAGGCCAGATCTGGGTCGCCGCAGCCGCCGCCGGTGCGAAAATTGGGGAAAGAAAATTTTGGGAGGGGGCTAATGTATAGGGTAACCGAAGAGGGAGGTTACCCCTACCTTTGCCACGCAACGCCGCTCGGATTTCGCCTTCTCCCGCCATGCCGCGGCCGAGCACCCGCACGAACGATGTTGTCAATTTTCGTCGCGCCTGAGCCTGACCCTGGAAAAACTCTTAAACTGGACGTTCCTCCTGAGCATGTCCCGCAGGAGCTTTAAAACCCGTGATGTGCAATAACGTGGAAATGACCGGGCATCCAAACCACCCAAACACTGTGGGGCACTTGCAATCCAAAGAGTACCCATGCAACCAAACTCGCCGTTAGCCGACGTCGCCTATGCCACCACCTGTGGTGTGTCTTTGTAGATCGCGCACTGGGTTTCGCATGAGTAGTTCACTGCTGTTCACCGGAGATTTGTGGATCCTGGTTCAATTTATTAGGAAAGTGTCTTCAGCTCTTGGGCACTAGTGCTCCTGTTTAAAAAATGGAAAATCATACATATTTGTTTCAGAAAACCGAAAAAATATGAAATTATTTATATTTTAGGCTACACAAAAAAGACAAAATCTGTTGAAATTTGAATATTTGAAATGTGCATATCTAGATCCACACTTTATCATTTTTGTGTAGCCTAGAATATTTGTATTTGAAATTAAAATTTGGCATGTTTATGGGATAGTTTATTGGCTACACCATGAATTTTTTTCTATTTTTTTAACACATAAGTGTGATTTTCTCCCCCGGAGGGGCGCAATGTGAAAGTGGTGGAACAACCTAACATCGGCGTGGTGAGACGAATCGCTTTTGTACCATGTAGAAATTGTAGAACCCTAAAATTTGTTGTTGTATTGCCTCTCAAAGGGTATATAATTATATATAGAAGTACAAATGAAAGGTTCTTGAAGTATAAGGCAAGTTGTGCTAAGTCTAAACCAACTATTTCTAACTCTAAAATACTCTTATACTCTACATAGTATATATATATTAACACGTTACAGCTCGAGAATGGTCGTGAGCATACAATCGAGAGCAACCTTAGGGCATCTGGGCGACCCAAACACACGTTGAGCGAGCCGAAAAATGTGTCTGGTATCACCTCCAGCGGGGCGACGTAAAGTGATCAGGCCGTTCGCGGCGATGCAAATCTAACAAATATGCGCTTCGGATACGTCGCGGCGGACGCTGCGTGGACGCGCAAAGTGTCCGCTCGCGTCTGCCGAACGTTTCGTCGGGCCCGCCTGGCAGTGACCCTGTGTCGATGCGTCTTCTCAGTGGCGTCAGTACTGACACCGAGGCATAGCTTCCGCAGTCTGCGGCCGCGTAAATGGTGATGCCTCGCGTGGCGCGCGGCAATCGCCTACCTCTGCGCACGAAGTAATGGCGATGTCACGCGTGTTGCGGCCGTCGCCCTGCCTCCGACCTATATAAACAGGGGCGCGAGCATCTCATCTCCTCCCCACTAAACCCTATCCGCCGCACAACCTCCATCGTAGCGCCGCTACCGCTCAGCCTCCACCGGAGCCACCATGATCAGCGCCGACCGCGGCCCGGCTGCCGCGCCTCCACCTCCACCTCCCACTCCACCTCCTCCGGCCTCGAGCTCCGACGAGGATTTCGACGACGAAGACAGCACCGACGACCTCCTCGACCCGGTCAGGGACGCCAAGGCCCTGGCTGAAGCAGAGAAGGAAGCAGAGGAGGAGCGGGCGGCCCACGCGGCGTTCGATGCCGAGATGGAACGCCGCAGGGTGGCGGCCGCCGCATCCGCAGAGGACTCCGTCTCCGACATCTCATGGTCTTCCGATGACCCTGATGCGCCTACCCGGATGAGAAGGTGGCGGAGCAGAGGGCGTTAGTGGAGTCCTTCGAGACGCTCAAGGACGACGCCGCCAACGCGAGGCTGTGGCAGTGCCTGCTAGAGGACGCGGCGGCGCACCGAGCCCTAGTGGCCGCACGGGAGGCGGCAGAGAATCAGACGAGGGAGGGACGCAACTACGGGCCGGCCCATCAAGTAAGTAGTCTAGGCTTCTAGAACTACTTTCTATAGTTTGAATGTACTACTTTCTATGCTTTCTAAATATTTGCAAATCTAAAAATGGGTCGCCCCGCTGGGAGCCCACCCAGATGCAAATGGACACGCGAACAAAATATGTCCGCGGAGCGACGAAAACAGACGCTCGCGACCATTTTTGAGCATCCGATATGCGTCGCCCCGTTGAAGATGCCCTTAGTAGCACTCCAAGAAGGCATCTACATCAATCTTTACACAGCCCTCCGGGGGCTCAATTAATTTTATTTTATTTTTAAATTGTGATAGAACCTTGTGAGGGGCTAATAACATTCTTCTCACCACCAAGGTTCATATTAAGTAATCACCTACATATTATTTAATCTATCTCAGTAATGGGAGGATCGTGCCATAGTGGAAGCAGTTTTCTTTTCTTCCTTCAGCGACGGGGAACTCTCGGGCACGGGGATTTTCGTCCACCGGCATAGCGCTCCGAGAACTTAACATTGACTATTAAGGTAAAAAATCTGTAAATGCCTGGTGGTGTTACAGATTCAAAAAATTACAAATAATATGCCACCCGCTTCCTCATCCCTAACTCCAACAGCTAACAACATGCACCTATCCCACCCGTTCTCATCCTGCCAAATAACAACCCATCTCCCCTTTTTGTGCATATCAACTCTTATGCTTGGGAGCTGCCCAACAACTCCTAACAAATCAGCTAAATAAACAGCCTAAGTCTCTAGCCAACAACTTATTTTGCGAATAGAATCCTAGCATTAAAAAAATATTAAACAATACAAAGCCCCTTAATAAAATTAAAAATTACAACAAAATTCTTTAGATGCCTTCATCTTCAACCTCTAGATGGTATCGACGACGCGCCACCGCTGCCGCTCCTCCCTAAGTCGGGCTACTATTGTTGGTTGTGGACGAGAAGTCGCCGAATGGGTCAAGAAGATCGCATCCATCCCGGTGACGAAGAAGAAGGAATAGACGGCCATGAAGCTCCTTGGCGATCCAGAGATCTCCACATCCAGAAGAAGTCGAGGATTGGCGAACCACGTCAGTCCCACCAGCTTCTCAACGTCACCGTCGAGATGGGGCTAAAGCCAAGGAGACTTTATTGGAGAAAGCGTCGCCACCACCACCTGAGAGCCGCCTCACCAAACCAGAACCCTAAAACCAGAGGAATGGGGCTCTCCCACCGATGGGGGCTGAGATCCACCCCGTCTTCATGGCCTGGAGACCACAGAAACGAGGCAGATCGCCGACGGTGGGAGACAAAGAAACCCTAATCGCCTCCTGCTCGTTCTCTCGGGCGAAGGGGTACGAGATAGATTCAGTTTCTGGTTTAAGTCTCATTTCTAGTTCTATTGCTTCTTTGGCGCTCCTTTCTATTCATTTCAGCTAAGAGTGTTTTCAATCAGAAGTGGAGAAGAAAAGGCAGCTTCATGGGTCGGTCGGCCCTACGTATCTCTAGTTTCTTCTATATAAGATCGATACAATTCTCTACAACCTCGACTAACTTCACTGACCAGAGGATACAACAGACACACACACACACACAGCCAACGGAAAAGAATTTCTTTGATCGACAAGAGCTGCCAACTCTCAGACCTTGACACTGCCATTCCCATCGCCGTTGTGATCGACCTGCTCGTCGATGTTCCTGACGGGGCCCTTGAACCACTTCCTGGCGTCGACGACCCACCACAGCATGATCAGCCCCAGGACGACGCCGAGCGCGATGGGCGCGTAGTTGAAGGTGTCCGTCTTGATGGGGTACACGGTGGGGAGCAGGAAGACGGAGCAGGTGTAGCAGATCCACAGGAACGCGACGAGGCAGACGGGCCTGCTGGCTCGCCCGAGGTAGAACGGCCCGGGCCGGAAGTCCGCCTCCCGCATCACCATGCGTGCGAAGATGGGCACCGCGTAGCCGCCGACCCACCCGATGGTGGCGACGGAGGTGATGGCCGTGAACACCACGTTGATCCAGAGGATGGGCAGGCCCAGCAGCGCGCACACGGCGGCGCAGAGCCACACCGCGTTCCCGGGCACCTTGCGCGTCGGGTGGATCTTGCGCCACACGGACGAGAACGGGACGCCGCGGTCGCGCGACAGCGCGTACACCACCCGGGCGGCGCTGGTGGTGATGGAGAGGCCGCCGAAGAAGAAGGAGGCCCAGATGACGAAGAGCAGCACGATGGCGCCCGTCGAGTTGTTGTACCTCCCGTGGAACGCGTCGTAGAGTATCTGCGCCGGCACGAAGGTGCCGGCGGTCTCGTTGGTCGGGTCGTAGAGGTAGCTGAAGTCCTGGATGCTGAAGGTGAGGGCGAGGATGTATGCCCAGCCGAAGACGGTGATGATGCCGATGCTGGAGAGGATGGCGATGGGGCCGTTCTTGTCGGCGCCCTTGGTCTCCTCCGTCAGGTGCGCCGCCGCGTCGTACCCGTAGAGGGAGTACTGGCTCACCAGGAAAGACAGGATGACCGCGTAGGCGCTGCTGCTGATCCCGGTCACGTCCGGCGCCTTCTCGAAATGCGTGAAAACATACGAGGCTGGCTGCGTGGATTTCGCCACCAGGGGGAGCATGATCACTATGACAGTGCCACCGATCACCTGCACACAACATCAAGGAAATTGGTCATTTCTGCTGGCGTACATTGATGAACTGCATTTTTCAGTGACCTGAAAGAGTTCTGAAAACAAATTAACTGCAAGGGACTGCTAGTTACCTGCCACCACATAGAGATCATGTCAAGGACGGCGATGACTTCGAGCGCGAAAGTGTTGAGCACTGCCCAGATGAATGTCAACGAAAGGTACATGACGAGGAACAGCCAGCGAGGGGCCAGATAGCCGCCGCCTTTGTTCGTGCCGGTGCACAGCAGAATAATGCTCTGCAGCACCTGGGATCCTGCGTATGCCTGCAACAACGAAGAGGCAGAATTGACACATTGCACCAGAAATTTCTGTGTCTAAACCAGATGACCAGAGGTCAACTAACAATCGCTGCAAACGAGGCGTACCTGCGTGCCGATTCCGGCAATGAGGCCTATGGCTTCCAGCCAAGCGCAGCACCAAGATGCCAACGGACCCCAGACCGGGCCGGCCAGATGAGCAGCCCAGAAGTACAGAGAACCAGTGGTCTGTTGTATTATCAAACAGGAAAGAAAAAATGTTAGTTGGAAGCAGAGCACGTCAGGTGTGATCAGAAACAAAGACTTCTTGCCCCAGAATAACAAGTGCAGCAAACAACAATGCTTTCAAGATTCAGCCATGCTACTCAAGTCAAGGGTCAAAGATTGCACGATTTGCTGTCCACACAACTATCATTTCTAACTGAGAAAATCAAAATGAAATCTATAAGCAGAGGCAACAAACATGGCCACCTAATTTCGATCAGGACGAACGGCAGGATCAAGAGACGGTATCATGCAGAGAAGTCAATGGGAGGATGTGCGTGTGCGCGCTTACAGGAAAGGAGGAGCAGATCTCTGCCATGGCGATGCCGACGAACCAGGTGAAGAAGGAGACGACGACCCACCCCCAGACGAGGGAGGCCGGCCCGGCGTACTGCAGGCTGGTCCCGTACAGCGGCGTGATCCCCGTGAAGAGCGTCATCGTCGAGAAGGAGATGGCCAGCGTCTTGAACAGCGTCTGCAACAACAGCAAGATATGCAAGAGTTTCGTGATCAATATCTCATTTCTCCACCGTGATGAAAATACGTACATGAGAATCTAATACTGCAAAGATATCCCGTATGAGATATTATCATCCATTGTTGCAAATGCAAAGGCACCAACAAGAAAAACAAAACATGGGAAGGGAAAGAAAGTTGGCCGTAAAACCGTACCATCTCCCGCCGGAGCTCCTGCTTGTAGCCGAGCTCGTTGAGGCGCTTCTCGCCGGAGTCGACCGCATCTCCCCCAGCCATGGCGAAGGCAATTCCGCCGGCCCTCTTTCGAGACTGCTGGAGACCTTCCTTTGATCCGCGCGCGCGCAGACGCCGCCGCCCTTGCTCGGGACGACTCCGTATATCGAGAGGAGTGCGCGCGGCGGGGCAGGGAGGGAGGCGAAAGCCTATATAGGCAGGCCTTGGCGACGCCGGTAATAACCTTGATCTTGTGGCAGGTTGCCTCCGCTTGTTGGTGGAGGGGGGATGGAATTCGGAAGCTTGCGAGGAATTGTTTGTGCTCTGTTCGTCTGTGTCGACGTCGCGTTCGTTATATTGCTCGTTTGCTGCGCTCATTTCCCTCCTTCTCTTAGTAATTTTGTAGTACCCTTCATCTCTTGGGTTTGACTAATAACGAGATTCTTGGAGTTCACACTCGCGAGGTGGGAAATAGCACGTGCACAATCCGAGTGCACCATATGTATTGCTTGTTGCGTGAGAACTGAGGAGTGTGCTACATTTCTCTTCTAATTAAAATCAAAGGCAAGTTAAATTGCTGCAGGAAATATGGAAGGAGATTTGATTTGTAAGCACACACTTATGTGATGTCAAAATCTGGAATTCCAGTCCCAAGTTTTGCCATTGCGGTAAACCCTTATGGGTCATTGACCTTTATTTGTTGCGACGGAAGATTGGTGTTGATTATTGTGCAGTGTTAGTGCGGACGTTTTACTTCCACAAATAATTAAATATATTACATTTTGGTATTAAAACAAGAAGGCATATGTTGTCATTTGCCTTCCAATCTTGATTTTGACAAAGAAAAAATTGGTAGGGTTTCTCGCGTATGTGTATTGTTGTCGCATAATCCCGTTCGAGTACTATTCAACGTTGGGAAACCCCCGGTATGGGGTTTCTCACATAATTCCCCCCCCCTCCATCCACTAGCTTTGGCAAGTGTCTAGGTGGAAATTGTGAAGCGATGGCATTGTCGGCGACATGGAATGGTCTCTTTTTGTCATGTCATTTGTTCTGCCGGTGTTGCTAGGTGTCACTAGAGGGTGTGTGGAGCTTTGGTAGTGGTCCGGTCTAGGGTCTCGGATTAGTATTTGTTTCATGTAGGTGGTCTTTGACGGGGTTCGGCGGAGTGGACATCAATGTTTCATGTTTTGGTATTCCATAGCATAGTCAACCTCGGCCCAGAAGCTAGTGACATAAGCCTCCCCCGTTTTATGTTTTGATGGCAAATCAAATGATATTTAATTGATTTGGTAGGTGTTTATATTCTGGTCTAAATTTTTCGATAAAGAAGCATAACCCCAGCCTCTGCATCAATAGATGCACACGTCTTGCTTTTTAAAAATAATGTATCAAGTCATAAGAGATCCAATCTCACTTATTACAATCACGGAAAAGGTAGGGTCGATACATGAATCAACCAGCTGAAAATATGGCTAATAGAAAAGCTGTGCATTTGCTATTCTATTAAGATGCCGCCACCCAGTAGCCTGGAAAAAGAAGTCCTGAGCAACCACTAGCATCCGGTTGCATCCAATAACCATAGGTTCCCGATGCTCCAACGGAAGAAGTAGCACCCATTGCAGAATTGAATGAGCAGCTCGCCGGATAACCTGCAAAAAATTAGTTTCATTTTATTTGTTAAAGATAATATCATTTCTAGTTCTCCAAATAGCCCAACAAATGGCCGAGACACCAATTCGAATTTTCTGTTTATCCTCTTTGCTCACTCCATTCAGCCATCTACCAAACATATTAGTAATATTAGCTGGCGGAGGGATATTATAGGCTAAGTACAACATACGCCAAACTATCTTCACAAAAGGACATTCAATGAATAAATGATTAACGGTTTCCATGGAATTACAAAAACAACACTTTTGACAACCTTTCCACTTCCGTTTAGCTAGATTATCCTTAGTTAGAATCACCTTATTACTAAGAAACCACATAAAATTTTTAATTTTCAAGGGAATCTTAAACTTCCATAGATATTTGCGAAGATACACCGTGTGGCCATTCATCCAATCAAGATACATAGACTTAACTGAGAAGATGCCAGAATCCGTAAGTTTCCAAATGAACTTATCGGGTTCGAGTGTTAGATCAATTGTAATTAAACGTTGGCATAGATGTAACCATTGTACCCACTTATTATCATTTAACCCTCGTCTAAAAGAAATATTAATAGGCACAGTAGCAAACACGATCGATACTAATACATTTTTATGTTGAATGATATTATATAGTGCCGGGTATTGATGAGATAATGGCGTATCCCCCAGCCACACATCCTCCCGTAATCTAACGGATGTTCCATCCCCCATTCTAAAATATCCTCGCTGGAAAAAGTCATCTTTAACATGCATGAGACCCTTCCAAAATGGAGAATCAGTAGGTTTAACCTCAAATTGTGACAAAGTTTTATTTTCAAGGTATTTGTTACTCAAAAGCTGCTGCCACATACCCTCCTCGGTAAGGAGTTTAAAAAACCATTTGCTTAATAAGCATTTGTTCTTTAATTCCAAAACCTCAATACCCAACCCTCCTTGATCCTTAGGTCTACAGAGAATATTCCATTTGGATAATCTATATTTCTTCTTGTGTTCATCCGATTGCCAGAAAAAATTCGATCTATAATAGTTTAGCCTCTTCCTCACCCCAATTGGGATTTCCAAGAAGGAAAGCATAAACCTAGGAAGACTTGTAAGAACCGAATTAATGAGGACCAACCTATCACCATAAGACAACATCTTACTACGCCAACACCCCAATTTTGACGCAAACCTTGTTTCAATCGGGTTCCACTCAGCATTTCTTAAAGTCCTATAATGAACCGGGATCCCTAAGTACCTCAAAGGTAGGACTCCCGACTCGCACCCAAAAATGTGCCTGTACTGATCCTCTATGTCTTTTGCCTTACCAAAAGCAAAAATTTCACTCTTGTGGAAGTTAATCTTTAAATCCGATAATTGTTCAAAAATGCATAGAACTAGTTTCATATTCACGGCCTTAGCAACATCATGTTCCAGAAAAAGAATTGTATCGTCCGCATACTGTAAAATGGATATACGGTCATCAATCAAATGTGGCAGCAAACTCCCCACTTTACCATCATCCTTAGCCCTAGCAATTAGAATCGCTAACATATCAGCGACAATATTAAAGAGAATAGGTGATAAAGGGTCTCCCTGGCGTAGTCCTTTCCTAGTTTGAAAATTATGTCTAGTGACATCATTAACTCTTATACCTACACTCCCCCCTTGCACAAATTGCTTTATTCGATCACACCAAATTGGATCAAAACCTTTCATACGTAGAACTTGTTGCAAAAAGGGCCATTTAACCTTGTCATATGCTTTTTCGAAATCAATTTTAAAAAGCACCCCATCTAGTTTTCTCCTATGCATTTCATGTATTGTCTCATGGAGAACTACCACTCCTTCCAGAATATGTCTACCAGGTATGAACACCGTCTGTGTAGGTCTAATTACTTTTTGAGCAACCTCAGAAATACGGTTTGTCGCAACTTTAGTAAAGATTTTGAAGCTCACATTGAGAAAACATATAGGCCTATATTGTTGAATCTGAGTCGCATTTTCTTTCTTAGGTAGTAATGTAATCACCCCAAAATTCAGCTTGTACAAAGGCAATTACCCCTTCTGAAAGCTCTCAAATAAAGCCATCAAATCATATTTAATAACGCCCCAAAAATGCTGGTAAAACTCCGCTGGGAAGCCATCAGGCCCGGGTGATTTATTATGTTCCATCTGAAAGACAGCATCATGAACCTCCTCCATTGAGAAGTTTGCAGTTAACACTGTATTCTGCTCCGCCGATAATTGCAGAATATCTTCCGTTCTGTCTTCATCCAACGAGACCGAACTAGGTTCTGGATTTCCAAATAACTTTTTATAATATTCCGAAATGTATCCCCTTAGATTATCATCCCCGATAATAGTACCCTCCTCTTGTTCCAGCTGATAAATTTTCTTTTTTCTATACTTACCATTCGCAATAAGGTGGAAATATTTAGTATTATCACCCCCTTCCTGGATGTACTTAACTTTAGCCCTTTGTGCCCACTTAATCTCTGATGACCCACAAGTATAGGGGGTGTATCGTAGTATCTTCGATAAGTAAGAATGTCGATCCCAACGAGGAGCAGAAGGTGTTGACAGGCAGTTTTGATGAAGGATTCACTGTAAATGCTCACAGACAAGTATTCAGGGGGTTTTGATGTAACAGATGAATAAAGTACGAGTAAGTAAAATGCGAGAGAAATAATTGCAGCGAGTGGCCCAATCCTTTTTAACACAAAGGACAAGCCGGTTTGTTTACTTATAATGACCAAACGCTCTCGAGGACACACGGGATTTTAGTCTAGTGCTTTCGCTACATACAGTTGATTAATCTTCATTGTTTTGATAAGTGTTGTGTGGGTGAACCTATGCTAATGTACCGCCCTTTCTAGGACTAATACATACTTGTGATTATACCCCTTGCAAGCATCCGCAACTACAAGAAAGTAATTAAGATAAATCTAACCACGGCCTTAAACTGCGAGATCCTGCGATCCCTCCCGCATCGATATACCAACGGGGGTTTAGGTTTCTGTCACTCCGGCAACCCCGCAATTGGCAAACGAGTACAAGATGCATTCCCCTAGGCCCATAAATGGTGAAGTGTCGTGTAGTCGACGTTCACACGACACCACTAGAAGAATAACACCACAACTTAAATATCATAACATTGAATATTACTCAACCATAATTCACTACTAACATTTAGACTTCACCCATGTCCTCAAGAACTAAACGAACTACTCACGAGACATCATATGGAACATGATCAGAGGTGATATGATGATGAATAACAATCTGAACATAAACCTTGGTTCAATGGTTTCACTCAATAGCATCAATAACAAGTAGAAATCGGTACTGGGAGAGTTTCCCCTATCAAACAATCAAGATCAAACCCAAATTGCTAGACGATGTCCAGCGGTGGAGATGGCGGTGATGATGGTGGAGATGATGATGATGGTGATGGAGATGATGTCCAGCTCGATGGCGGTGACGATGGCGTCGATTTCCCCCTCCGGGAGGGAATTTCCCCGGCGGATTCCTGCCCGCCCGAGAGCTCTTTTCTCTCCGGTGTTCTCCGCCCCGCGAGGCGGCTGTAACCCTTCGTGAGGATTCCTCTGTGGCTTAGGTTTTCGGGACGAAGGGTTTCGCGAAGAAAAGGAGGCGAAAGAGGCCGTGGGGGCCCCACACCACATGGTGGCGCGGCCAGGCCATGGGCCGCGCCGCCCTATGGTGTGGGCCCACCATGGGTCCAGCTGGCTCCCCCTTCTGGCTTCCTTCGTCATCTGGAAAAATAGGATTTTTGGTAAAACTTCCTTCCACAGTTGATCTTCCGAAATATTGCATCCTGACGGTGCTTTTTCCAGCAGAATCCGGCTCCGGTGCTCGATCTCCAAATAATCATGAAACATGCAAAATAGATGAAATAACATAAGTATTGTGTCCCAATATGAAATATATCAATGAATAACAGCAAATTATGATATAAAATAGTGATGCAAATTGGACGTATCAATCTCTTCTTCTCGTCATAGCTTATTCAACTTTTCATTTGCTTTTTTTAATTCATTACGCTCAACAAGCGATAACGGCATCGTTTCCGCCTTAATATCTAAAGTGTCTATAATGTTCAAAAACCGGTCCTTCTTCCTTTTATATTGTCCACTTAAATTCTTTGCCCAACCCCGTAAAAATCGGCGCAAATGCCTTATTTTATTTTTCCATGTTTGAATTGGGGTCTTTCCAATGGGGCAGGCCACCCATTCCTTAGCAATAAGCTCATAAAACCCCTTTTGTTCTAGCCAAGCCATTTCAAACGAGAAACGTGGTTTATTACTATGTGTGCCTGAATCCCCGCATCAATCAAAAGCGGTGTGTGGTCAGATCCAGAGCGAGTCAAAGCCCGAACCGTGACCAAGGGGTATTTCTGTTCCCACTCAACGCTTGCTAGTACCCTATCCAGTTTTTCGTAAGTGGGATTATCTCTTCTAGTGGCCGAATTAAATTGCCGCTCAGACAGACCAATTTCTCTCAAATTAAAATTCTCAATAATCGCATTAAAAATAAATGGCCAACGGAGATTAAAGTTATCATTACTCTTCTCCTCTGGTTTTCTCAAAATATTAAAGTCCCCGGCTAATAACATAGGTATTGTTTCAGATTCACAAGTCCGCACTAATTCCGAAAGAAACTCATATTTATTTTTGTCTTGTGTCGCACCATACACCGGTACAAGCAGCCATTGAAACCCATTCTTTTTAGAGGTGACAGACAACTTAACACAGTAGTCTCCACTATCTACCCTATTGACCACCAAAGTAGTTGTGTTAATCCCTACAAGAATTCCTCCCGATCTCCCATGTGGTGGCAAATAAAACCATGCAAACTCCTTACCCACTGCTAAATCTCGTAAAAAATGTACCGCAAAGCTAGACCGACCTGTCTCTAGCAAAGCTATAAAATCTAGGTCATACTCCCTTATCGATTCTTTCACAAACAAATGTTTTCCTGGATCTTTAAACCCTTCAATGTTCCACGTCAATCCTCTTAGATTAGTCATAGCAATGTTGATGGTTTGATTCTAATCATGTTACTCCGTTTAATATTTTTCTTATCATATGATTTTTTTTGCGTTGTTTTCTCTCCCTATTATCGACCTTAGGAATCTGTACATCAACATCATCCATAAGACTCCTCCGCCTCCAAATCATCACATAAATCGGACGCACGTGAAACCGCTAGACAACAAGAGGCATTTTCAAGATTATTTTCCGATTTATCCTTACAATTTAGCATAGTAAGTGATCACTGCAGTTTTGTCTAATAAAAATCCAAACTTAGAAGTCGTCGACTTTTGACAAACTTATAAGTATTTTTTAAAAATGAAGATAGTACTATATTAGCGGCCAAAGTGGTGGACACAAATGGCATAGGTTTGGGTTCAGGTTTGGATGCACGAGAAGTATTCCCTCTCAGTACAGGTCTTTGGCTAGCAAAGTTAAATAGCAAGCATAGGAGTTGAGGGAGACAAACAAATATACATGTGATAGAAACAATCATGCATCTTACTTGTAAGCACAAACAGTTTTAACTTCAGAATACTAAGCTAAGAACCGATAAGAAAGATAATAACATCTTCTACATTTATTTCCTCTATTCTTCTTAAACTCAAAGTGTTGTTGCTATTGACTATTGCTAAGTTTGCCAAAACCAAATAGATTTACTTAATGCTCCCAAAGTGGTACCAATACTAAAATCAAGATCAATCATATAGTAGAAATTGCAAACTAAAATAAGGTGTGCAATATGTAAATGATAAGACTTCTCATTAATATTACATAACGATAACTCACACCAAGGGATACATAGACAAACTAAAGGAGAGATACTTCCACACTGCAACCCATCTTATACGATAACTTCCCTACTCATGATATGACACTACTTGATAGTAAAAAGTAAAAGGTAGTAATGATGTGATACCGCGGCACTCCCCCAAGCTTGGAACAAACCAAGGGGATGCCAATACCGATGATGGATTACTCCTTTGGCGATGGTGGTGATGAATTCCTCACAAGCTTCTCCACAAGCTCCTGAAGCTCGTCAATCTTGTACATAAGGTTGCGGATCATCTCCGAATTGTGCTCGACGCGATTAAGAAGTATGTCCGACGGCGAGTCCCAATTCTTGGAGTTATTTCCCCAACCTTCAGCTTCAGGCTTCGTCCTTCCTGCAGTGTTAGAACGATCTATATCCCAATTGCTAGGCAATGCTGTCTTGGGGGTCCTTTCAATTTGATTGTTGTAGATTAGATTGCGGAAAGGATGGTGAATGCCTGAAGAAGATGTCCTTGGAGCTAGGTAATGACGGGGAACTCCTCCTCCGGTCCTAATCCGTGCGCTCTTCTTCGCGTTGAACGAGTCTGGCACCACTCCGATGCTTGCAATTGTGGTGCGCGGGTGCTCTTGCGGAACTTCTTCGATTTCCTCTTCATCCTCCTTTACTTCTTCCTTGACGCTCTTGTCCTCTTCTTTCCACTCACGGTCTTGATTATCTTCATCCGGAAGCTCCTTGCCCTTGTTCTTGGAGACCATGGTGCTTCTAAACTGAAAACAGATCCTGGCAGAAACAGCTCGAAACAAAACACGTCGAGAAAATGATATACGGACCTCCAGGGGTCCGGGGGATTTTATAATAAAAAATTTCAGAACAAACGGAAAGTACCAGGTCGAACCAGTAGTCGGAAAGGGCGACGAGGCGGTGCCACCATAGGTCGGCGCGGCCGAGCCGGGGCCCGCGCCGGCTCGTGGTGGCACGCCCTCGTGCGTCTTTTCCACTCCGTTTCGATCTCGTAATTTTTCATATTTTCCAAAACAGCAAAAATATTGTTCGGAAGTAAATCGCGAACTTTTCATTACCGGATCGTTACCTATTCAAAGTCGAGTTACGCGGACTCGTCAATTTGTCCTTTGATGAAAGCATCCGGTGTTTCCACTTGAATAATATCAACATCAACATTATAAGAATCACCTGAGATATAATGCTTGAGTCTTTGTCCATTCACCACTTGCGTAGTATTGCCTTGGAGAGAGCTAATTTTAATTGCTCCTGAACGATACACCTCCTCAACAACATATGGTCCTTCCCACTTCGAGAGTAATTTCCCTGCAAAGAATCTGAGACGAGACCGATACAATAGGACTTTATCCCCAATATTAAACTCTCTTTTGATGATCCTTCTATCATGCCATTTTTTAACTTTTTCTTTAAAGAGTTTAGCATTTTCATAAGCTTCACTTCTCCATTCATCTAGAGAACTTAACTGTAGCAACCTCTTATCACCGGCAAGTTTAGGATCTTTATTTAATTCTCTAACAGCCCGATAAGCTTTGTGTTCTAGTTCTAAAGGTAAATGACAAGCTTTTCCGTAGACCATTTTATAAGGTGACATTCCCATGGGGTTTTTATAAGCAGTTCTATAAGCCCATAGTGCTTCTTTCAATTTACTAGCCCAATTCTTTCTAGATTTATTAACGGTTTTCTGCAAGATAGATTTAATTTCTCTATTTGATAATTCTACTTGACCACTACTTTGAGGGTGATAAGCGGAAGCAATTCTATGATTAATACCATACTTAGCAAGAGTTTTTCTAAAACCTCCATGAATAAAATGAGAATCTCCATCAGTCATAATATATCTAGGTACTCCAAATCTAGGAAAAATAACATCTAAAAGCATTTTTAAAGAGGTCTCACCATCAGCACTTTTTGTAGGTATGGCTTCCACCCATTTAGTAACATAATCAACAGCAACAAGTATATGAGTGTTACCTTTTGAAGAGGGAAAAGGTCCCATGAAGTCAAATCCCCAACAATCAAACGGTTCAATAACAAGAGTATAATTCATAGGCATTTCATTGCGTCTGGAAATATTACCAACCCTTTGACATTCATCACAAGATAAAATAAACTTCCTTGCATCTTTGAAGAGAGTTGGCCAATAAAAACCTGATTGTAGAACCTTTTGCGCGGTTCTATCTCCGGCATGATGTCCTCCATAAGCACTACCATGACATTTACTCAATATCTCTTGTTGTTCATATTCGGGAACACACCTTCGCAGAATACCATCCACTCCTTCTTTATATAAGTGTGGGTCATCCCGAAATAATGCCTCAAGTCATAAAAGAATTTCCTCCTCTGCTGAGCTGAAAAGGTTGGAGGCAAGTACTTGGAAACAATAAAGTTAGCATAATCAGCATACCAAGGACTGTCTCGCGAGCTCACCTTTATTACAGCCAATTGTTCATTTGGAAAACTATCATTAACAAGAACAGGATCATAAGCAATATTTTCCAATCTAGACAAATTATCAGCAACAGGATTATCAGCACCTTTCCTATCTACAATATGTAAATCAAATTCTTGCAAAAGAAGTACCCATCTAATAAGCCTCGGCTTAGCATCTTTCTTTGTCATAAGGTATCTAATTGCAGCATGATCGAGTATGAATCGTAACTTTTGAATCAACAATATAAGATCTAAATTTATCACAAGCAAAGACTACAGCTAACAATTCTTTTTCAGTAGTAGCATAATTTCTTTGAGCAGCATCAAGAGTTTTACTAGCATAATGAATAACATTTAATTTTTTATCTACTCGCTGTCCAAGAACAGCGCCTACAAGAAAATCACTAGCATCACACATAATTTCAAATGGTAAATTCCAATCGGGAGGTTCAACTATAGGAGCAGTTGTTAAGGCTTTCTTTAGAGTTTCAAAAGCTTCCTTACAATCATCATCAAAAACAAAAGGTACATCTTTTTGAAGAAGATTAGTAAGAGGCTTTGAAATCTTGGAGAAATCTTTAATAAATCTCCTATAAAACCCAGCATGACCAAGAACACTACGAATACCTTTAACATCCCTCGGATAGGGCATCTTCTCAATGGCTTCAACTTTAGCTCTATCAACTTCAATACCTCTCTCAGAAATTTTATGTCCCAATACAATTCCTTCATTAACCATAAAGTGGCATTTCTCCCAATTAAGAACAAGGTTAGTTTCTTCACATCTCTGCAAAACTTTATCAAGGTTTCGCAAGCAACTATCAAAAGAATTCCCATAGACAGAAAAATCATCCATGAATACTTCCACAATACTCTCACAAAAGCCATGAAAAATAGCAGACATGCATCTTTGAAAAGTAGCAGGAGCATTACATAAACCAAAAGGCATACGCCTATAAGCATAAGTTCCATAGGGACAAGTAAAAGTGGTTTTCTCTTGATCTTTAGCTTTAACAGCAATTTGCGAAAACCCAGAATAACCATCAAGAAAACAAAAATGAGTATTTTTAGATAACCTTTCTAGCATTTGATCAATAAACGGTAAAGGGTAATGATCTTTCTTAGTAACTTTATTAACTTTTCGATAATCAATGCACATTCTATACCCTACAACTACTCTTTGAGGTATGAGCTCATCATTATCATTAGGCACAATAGTTATTCCTCCTTTCTTAGGAACGCAATGCACAGGACTAACCCATCTACTATCAGCAATAGGATATATAATACCAGCTTCAAGAAGTCGTAATACCTCATTTCTTACCACATCCTTCATCTTGGGAATTAGACGACGCCGAGGTTCAACAACAGAGCTTCGCATCATCTTCCATATTAATGGCATGTTGGCAAATAGAGGGAGAAATCCCCTTCAAGTCATCAAGAGTATAGCCAATAGCACCTCGGTGTTTCTTCAATATTTGCAATAATCTTTCTTCTTCAAACTCTGTAAGCTTAGAACTAATAATAACAGGATATATTTTCTTATCATCAATATGAGCATATTTAAGATTATCGGGCAAAGGCTTTAAATCAAAAACAGGATCTTCCTTTGGTGGCGGTGTTGTACCCAAGTCTTCCACCGGTAAATCATGCTTGAGAATAGGTTGGCGAAGAAAAATCTCCTCAAGCTCATCTCTTTCTTTCCTAAAAACTTCACTCTCGCTATTCTCCAAATGTTGCTGCAAAGGATTATTAGGAACAAGAACAATAGATGCACACTCCTCCATTTTAAAATCATTACTAGGCAAATCAGCTTTATAAGGAGTTTTGGTAAATTTAGAGAAGTTAAACTCATAAGATTCACCAGCAAATTTAGTCAAAATTTTCTCTTTCTTGCAATCTATAATAGCTCCACAAGTATTTAGAAAAGGTCTACCAAAAATGATAGGACAATAATCACTAGCAGCGAGAACCAAGTACCAAAAAGTCAGCAGGATATTTAATCTTACCACATAGAACTTCCACATCTCGAACAATACCAATTGGAGAAATAGTTTCTCTATTAGCCAGCTGAATAACCACATCAATATCTTCAAGTTCACAAGAATCAATTTCGTGCATAATCTCCGTGTAAAGCTCATAAGGAATAGCACTAACACTTGCACCAATATCACATAAACCATAATAGCAATGATCACCAATTCTAACGAGATAGCATAGGAACACTAGCTTGTTTGGGTTTATTAGGATGTGAAACAATATTAGAAGCATCTTCACAGAAAATAATATGACCATCCTCCACATTTTCAGTCACAAGATCTTTAACTATTGCAACAGCAGGTTCAACTTTTATTTGTTCTTCAGGTTCTATAGGTTTCTTTTCACTTTTATGAACCGCACTATTTATAACAGAGTACTCTTTCATTTTAGCAGGAAAAGGAGTTTTTTCAGTATAAGCTTCAGGAATAACACGATCAGCAGTTTCAACTACAACGCATTTATTAATAGATGAATCAATTTTATCTTTATACGGTTCATGATACTTATCAAAATTCTTCTTAGGCAATTCATAATGAGAGGCAAAAGCTTTATAAAGGTTTGCAGCAACTTGAGAATCAAGACCATATGTAGCACTCATATTACGAAATGTATGAGTATCCATAAAAGCTTCAATGCATTTATAATCATAAATTATACCTGATTCTCTATCCTTGTCGTTCTCCCAACCTTCGGTATTTTCTTGGATCCGATCAAGAAGGTCCCTTTTAAACTCTTCTTTGTTGCGTGTAAATGATCCAGAACAAGAAGTATCCAGCAAGGTCTTGTCTTGAAAAGAAAGTCTTGCATAGAAATTATCAATAATAACATTACCAGGAAGCTCATGAATGGGGCATTTGAGCATTAAAGACTTCAATCTCCCCCAAGCTTGGGCAATACTCTCTCCATCATGAGGCCGAAATTATATATGCGGTTCCGATCTTTGTGAATTTCACTTGGAGGATAAAATTTGGAATAAAATAAAGGCACAATGTCCTCCCAATCAAGAGAATCACCATTCTTCAGCAATTTATACCAATGCGCCGCTTTACCAGACAGCGATATAGAGAATAGTTTCTTCCTAACTTCATTCATAGCAATACCCGTGATGTCTACGGGTGCTTCTATTCTTGTAGACAGTGTTGGGCCTCCAAGAGCAGAGGTTTGTAGAACAGCAGCAAGTTTCCCTTAAGTGGATCACCCAAGGTTTATCGAACTCAGGGAGGAAGAGGTCAAAGATATCCCTCTCATGCAACCCTCCAACCACAAAGCAAGAAGTCTCTTGTGTCCCCAACACACCTAATAGGTGCACTAGTTCGGCGAAGAGATAGTGAAATACAGGTGGTATGAATGAATATGAGCAGTAGTAACGGCACCGGAAAATAGCTTGTCAGGCGTGTAGTTGATGGTGGTAATATGGTAGCGAGTAGTAATGCGAGTAAAACAAGTAAACAAGCAGCGATAGCAGTATTTAGGAACAAGGCCTAGGGATTAGACTTTCACTAGTGGACACTCTCAACTTTTATCACATAACAGAATAGATAAATGCATACCCTACACTCTTGTTGGATGATGAACACATTGCGTAGGATTACACGAACCCTCAATGCCGGAGTTAACAAGCTCCACAATTCAATGTTCATATTTAAATAACCTTAGAGTGCATGAAAGATCAATTCGACTAAACCAAGTACTAACATAGTATGCACACTGTCACCTTCACACTATGTAGGAGGAATAGATCACATCAATACCATCATAGCAATAGTTAACTTCATAATCTACAAGAGATCATAATCATACCATAAACCAAGTACTAACACGGATGCACACACTGTCACCATTACACCGTGCAGGAGGAATAGAACTACTTTAATAACATCACTAGAGTAGCACATAGATAAATTGTGATACAAAACACATTGCAATCATAAAGAGATATAAATAAGCACTTCACTATGCCATTCATAACGGTGAATAAGTATTCACGTGAAATATAGCCTAAGAGACCCACACGGTGCACACACTTGTCACCTTTACACACGTGGGACAAGGAGTCTCCGGAGATCACATAAGTAAAATTCACTTGACTAGCATAACGACATCTAGATTACAAGCATCATCATATGAATCTCAATCATGTAAGGCAGCTCATGAGATTATTGTATTGAAGCACATAGGAGAGAGATGAACCACATAGCTACCGGTACAGCCCCGAGCCTCGATGGAGAACTACTCCCTCCTCATGGGAGACAGCAGCGTTGATGAAGATGGCGGTGGTGTCGATGGAGGAGCCTTCCGGGGGCACTTCCCCGTCCCGGCGGCGTGCCGGAACAGAGACTCCTGTCCCCCAGATCTTGGCTTCGCGATGGCGGCGGCTCTGGAAGGTTTCTCGTACCGTGGCTTTTTTTCGTATCGTGTTTTAGGTCTGGGACCTTTATATAGGCGAAGAGGCGGCGTCAGAAGGTCGAAGGGGCGACGACACCATAAGGCGGCGCGGCCAGGGCCTGGGCCGCGCCGGCCTATCATCTGGGGCCTGTGTGGCCCCCCTGCGCGACTCTCGGGTGTTCCGGATGCTTCCGGGAAAAATAGGAACCCGGGCGTTGATTTCGTCCGATTCCGAGAATATTTCCTTACTAGGATTTCGGAACCAAAAACAGCGAGAAAACAGAACCGGCACTTCGGCATCTTGTTAATAGGTTAGTTCCAGAAAATGCACGAATATGACATAAAGTGTGCATAAAACATGTAGGTATCATCAATAATATGGCATGGAACATAAGAAATTATCGATACGTCGGAGACGTATCAAGCATCCCCAAGCTTAGTTCCGCTCGTCCCGAGCAGGTAAAACGATAACAAAGATAATTTCGAAGTGACATGCCATCATAACCTTGATCATATTGTAAACATATGTAATGAATGCAGCGATCAAAACAATGGTAATGACATGAGTAAACAACTGAATCATAAAGCAAAGACTTTTCATGAGTAGTACTTCAAAACAAGCATCAATAAGTCTTGCATAAGAGTTAACTCATAAATCAATAATTTAAAGTAAAGACATTGAAGCAACACAAAGAAAGATTAAGTTTCAGCGGTTTCTTTCAACTTATAACATGTATATCTCATGGATAATTGTCAACATAGAGTAATATAACAAGTGCAATATGCAAGTATGTAGGGATCAATGCACAGTTCACACAAGTGTTTGCTTCTTGAGGTGGAGAGAAATAGGTGAACTGACTCAACATAAAAGTAAAAAGAATGGAATTCAAAGAGGAAAGCATCGATTGCTATATTTGTGCTAGAGCTTTTATTTTGAAAACATGAAACAATTTTGTCAACGGTAGTAATAAAGCATATGAGTTATGTAAATTATATCTTACAAGTTGCAAGCCTCATGCATAGTGTACTAATAGTGCCCGCACCTTGTCCTAATTAGCTTGGACTACCCGATCTTTGCAATGCACATGTTTTAACCAAGTGTCACAATGGGGTACCTCCATGCCGCCTGTACAAAGGTCTAAGGAGAAAGCTCGCATTTTGGATTTCTCTCTTTTGATTATTCTCAACTTAGACATCCATACCGGGACAACATGGACAACAGATAATGGACTCCTCTTTAGTGCATAAGCATGTGGCAACAATTAGTGTTCTCATATGAGATTGAGGATGTATGTCCAAAACTGAAACTTCCACCATGATTCATGGCTTTTGTTAGCGGCCCAATGTTCTTCTCTAACAATATGCATGCTCCAACCATTAAGGTGGTAGATCTCTCTTACTTCAGACAAGACGGACATGCATAGCAACTCACATGATATTCAACAAAGAATAGTTGATGGCGTCCCCGAAGCATGGTTATCGCACAACAAGCAACTTAATAAGAGATAAAGTGCATAAGTACATATTCAATACCACAATAGTTTTTAAGCTATTTGTCCCATGAGCTATATATTGCAAAGGTGAAAGATGGAATTTTAAAGGTAGCACTCAAGCAATTTACTTTGGAATGGCGGATAAATACCATGTAGTAGGTAGGTATGGTGGACACAAATGGCATAGTGGTTGGCTCAAGTATTTTGGATGCATGAGAAGTATTCCCTCTCGATACAAGGTTTAGGCTAGCAAGGTTATTTGAAACAAACACAAGGATGAACCGGTGCAGCAAAACTCACATAAAAGTTTGAATATTGTAAACATTATAAGACTCTACACCGTCTTCCTTGTTGTTCAAAACTCAATACTAGAAATTATCTAGACCTTAGAGAGACCAATTATGCAAACCAAATTTTAGCAAGCTCTATGTATTTCTTCATTAATGGGTACAAAGTATATGATGCAAGAGCTTAAACATGAGCACAACAATTGCCAAGTATCAAATTATTCAAGATATTTAAGAATTACTACATGTAGCATTTTCCAATTCCAACCATATAACAATTTAACGAAGAAGAAACTTCGCCATGAAAATTAAAAGCTAAGAACACATGTGTTCATACGAACCAGCGGAGCGTGTATCTCTCCCATACAAGCATTTATTCAAAGAAAAACAAAAACAAGAAACATACAGACGCTCCAAGTAAAGTACATAAGATGTGGCCGAATAAAAATATAGTTTCAAGAGAAGGAACCTGATAATTTGTCGATGAAGAAGGGGATGCCTTGGGCATCCCCAAGCTTAGACGCTTGAGTCTTCTTGAAATATGCGAGGGTGAACCACCGGGGCATCCCCAAGCTTAGAGCTTTCACTCTCCTTGATCATAGTATATCATCCTCCTCTCTTGACCCTTGAAAACTTCCTCCACACCAAACTCGAAACAACTCATTAGAGGGTTAGTGCACCATAAAAATTAACATGTTCAGAGGTGACACAATCATTCTTAACACTTCTGGACATTGCATAAAGCTACTTGGACATTAATGGATCAAAGAAATTCATCCAACATAGCAAAAGAGGCAATGCGAAATAAAAGGCAGAATCTGTCAAAACAGAACAGTCCGTAAAGATGGATTTTATTGAGGCACCAGACTTGCTCAAATGAAAATGCCCAAATTGAATGAAAGTTGCATACATATCTGAGGATCACGCACGTAAATTGGCTTAATTTTTTGAGCTACCTACAGGGAGGCAGGTCGAAATTCGTGACAGCAAAGAAATCTGAAACTGCGCAGTAATCCAAATCTAGTATCAACCTTTCTATCAAAGACTTTACTTGGCACAACAATGCAATAAAATAAGATAAGGAGAGGTTGCTACAGTAGTAACAACTTCCAAGACTCAAATACAAAATAAAATTACTGTAGCAAAATAAACACATGGGTTATCTCCCAAGAAGTTCTTTCTTTATAGCCATTAAGATGGGCTCAGCAGTTTTAATGATGCACTCGCAAGAGATAGTATTTGAAGCAAAAGAGAGCATCAAGAAGCAAATTCAAAACAAATTTAAGCCTAACATGCTTCCTATGAATAGGAGTCTTGTAAATAAACAAGTTCATGAAGAGCAAAGTAACAAGCATAGGAAGATAGAACAAGTGTAGCTTCAAAAATTTCAGCACATAGAGAGGCATTTTAGTAACATGAAAATTTCTACAACCATATTTTCCTCTCTCATAATAACTTTCAGTAGCAACATGAGCAAACTCAACAATATAACTATCACATAAAGCATTCTTATCATGAGTCTTATGCATAAAATTAGTACTACTCCCAACATAAGCATAGTTATTCTTATTAATTGTAGTAGGAGCAAATTCAACAAAGTAGCTATCATTATTATTCTCATCAAGTGTAGGAGGCATAGTATAATCACAACAAAATTTACTCTCCATAGTAGGTTGTACCAAAAGACCACTATCATTATAATCATCATAAATAGGAGGCAAAGTATCATCAAAGAAAATTTTCTCCTCAATGCTTGGGGGACTAAAAAGATCATGCTCATCAAAACCAGCTTCCCCAAGCTTAGAATTTTCCATATCATTAGCAACAATGGTATTCAAAGTGTTCATGCTAATATGTTCCATGGGTTTTTTAATTTTCGCATCAAACCATCCATGTCTTAAATAAGGAAATAGAATAAGAAGCTCATTGTTGTCCATTATGCCTAACTAGTGTAAACAAGAAACAAAAAGATGCAATTGCAGGATCTAAAGGAAATAGCTTCGAGCACACACAACGGCGCCAGAAAAGTACTTTACCTGAGACCGGAGTATGAGAGCCTTTTACCTTTCCTCCCCGGCAACGGCGCCAGAAAAGTGCTTGATGTCTACGGGAGCTTCTATTCTTGTAGACAGTGTTGGGCCTCCAAGAGCACAGGTTTGTAGAACAGCAGCAAGTTTCCCTTTAGTGGATCACCCAAGGTTTATCGAACTCAGGGAGGAAGAGGTCAAAGATATCCCTCTCATGCAACCCTGCAACCACAAAGCAAGAAGTCTCTTGTGTCCCCAACACACCTAATAGGTGCACTAGTTCGGCGAAGAGATAGTGAAATACAGGTGGTATGAATGAATATGAGCAGTAGTAACGGCACCGGAAAATAGCTTGTCGGCGTGTAGTTGATGGTGGTAATATGGTAGCAGTAGTAATGCGATAAAACGAGTAAACAAGCAGCGATAGCAGTATTTAGGAACAAGGCCTAGGGATTAAACTTTCACTAGTGGACACTCTCAACTTTGATCACATAACAGAATAGATAAATGCATACCCTACACTCTTGTTGGATGATGAACACATTGCGTAGGATTACACGAACCCTCAATGCCGGAGTTAACAAGCTCCACAATTCAATGTTCATATTTAAATAACCTTAGAGTGCATGAAAGATCAATTCGACTAAACCAAGTACTAACATAGTATGCACACTGTCACCTTCACACTATGTAGGAGGAATAGATCACATCAATACCATCATAGCAATAGTTAACTTCATAATCTACAAGAGATCATAATCATAGCATAAACCAAGTACTAACACGGATGCACACACTGTCACCGTTACACCGTGCAGGAGGAATAGAACTACTTTAATAACATCACTAGAGTAGCACATAGATAAATTGTGATACAAAACACATTGCAATCATAAAGAGATATAAATAAGCACTTCACTATGCCATTCATAACGGTGAATAAGTATTCCGTGAAATATAGCCTAAGAGACCCACACGGTGCACACACTCGTCACCTTTACACACGTGGGACAAGGAGTCTCCGGAGATCACATAAGTAAAATTCACTTGACTAGCATAACGACATCTAGATTACAAGCATCATCATATGAATCTCAATCATGTAAGGCAGCTCATGAGATTATTGTATTGAAGCACATAGGAGAGAGATGAACCACATAGCTACCGGTACAGCCCCGAGCCTCGATGGAGAACTACTCCCTCCTCATGGGAGACAACAGCGTTGATGAAGATGGTGGTGGTGTCGATGGAGGAGCCTTCCGGGGGCACTTCCCCGTCCCGGCGGCGTGCCGGAACAGAGACTCCTGTCCCCCAGATCTTGGCTTCGCGATGGCGGCGGCTCTGGAAGATTTCTCGTACCGTGGCTTTTTTTCGTATCGTGTTTTAGGTCTGGGACCTTTATATAGGCGAAGAGGCGGCGTCAGAACGTCGAAGGGGCGACGACACCATAAGGCGGCGCGGCCAGGGCCTGGGCCGCGCCGGCCTATCATCTGGGGCCTGTGTGGCCCCCCTCTGGCGACTCTCGGGTGTTCTGGATGCTTCCGGGAAAAATAGGAACCTGGGCGTTGATTTCGTCCGATTCCGAGAATATTTCCTTACTAGGATTTCCGGAACCAAAAACAGCGAGAAAACAGGAACCGGCACTTCGGCATCTTGTTAATAGGTTAGTTCCAGAAAATGCACGAATATGACATAAAGTGTGCATAAAACATGTAGGTATCATCAATAATATGGCATGGAACATAAGAAATTATCGATACGTCGGAGATGTATCAATAACCCGCATAATTCATGCAAAAACAGTAAATGATCACCAGGATGGACAGTTCCATCCCCTTCATAGCGGTTATCCATAACATGTTCAATAATTTTCGTAGGTATTTTATATGGTATTACTTCCTCACCTGGCGCCTCATCCACTACCGTTGCAGTAGTAGTAGATTTCCCAAATAGAAATTGAAGAGAAGATCTCTCCATAATGACTTATAGCAGCAGGCAGAAATAAAATCAGCACAAACAAGTAAAGGTTTTCCTTACCAATTCCGATTACCAATAGCGCTTCACTCCCCGGCAACGGCGCCAGAAAATAGTCTTGATGACCCACAAGTATAGGGGGTGTATCGTAGTATCTTCGATAAGTAAGAATGTCGATCCCAACGAGGAGCGAGAAGGTGTTGACGGGCAGTTTTGATGAAGGATTCACTTGTAAATGCTCACAGACAAGTATTCAGGGGGTTTTGATGTAACAGATGAATAAAGTACGAGTAAGTAAAATGCGAGAGAAATAATTGCAGCGAGTGGCCCAATCCTTTTTAACACAAAGGACAAGCCAGCTTGTTTACTTATAATGACCAAACGTTCTCGAGGACACACGGGATTTTAGTCTAGTGCTTTCGCTACATACAGTTGATTAATCTTCATTGTTTTGATAAGTGTTGTGTGGGTGAACCTATGCTAATGTACCTCCCTTTCTAGGACTAATACATACTTGTGATTATACCCCTTGCAAGCATCCGCAACTACAAGAAAGTAATTAAGATAAATCTAACCACAGCCTTAAACTGCGAGATCCTCGCGATCCCTCCCGCATCGATATACCAACGGGGTTTAGGTTTCGTCACTCCGGCAACCCCGCAATTGGCAAACGAGTACAAGATGCATTCCCCTAGGCCCATAAATGGTGAAGTGTCGTGTAGTCGAGTTCACACGACACCACTAGAAGAATAACACCACAACTTAAATATCATAACATTGAATATTACTCAACCATAATTCACTACTAACATTTAGACTTCACCCATGTCCTCAAGAACTAAACGAACTACTCACGAGACATCATATGGAACATGATCAGAGGTGATATGATGATGAATAACAATCTGAACATAAACCTTGATTCAATGGTTTCACTCAATAGCATCAATAACAAGTAGAAATCGATACGGGAGAGTTTCCCCTATCAAACAATCAAGATCAAATCCAAATTGCTACAGCGGTGACGATGTCCAGCGGTGGAGATGGCGGTGATGATGGTGGAGATGATGATGATGGTGATGGAGATGATGTCCAGCTCGATGGCGGTGACGATGGCGTCGATTTCCCCCTCCGGGAGGGAATTTCCCCGGCGGATTCCTGCCCGCCGGAGAGCTCTTTTCTCTCTGGTGTTCTCCGCCCCGCAGAGGCGGCTGTAACCCTTCGTGAGGATTCCTCTATGGCTTAGGTTTTCGGGACGAAGGGTTTCGCGAAGAAAAGGAGGCGAAAGAGGCTGTGGGGGCCCCACACCACATGGTGGCGCGGCCAGGCCATGGGCCGCGCCGCCCTATGGTGTGGGCCCACCATGGGTCCAGCTGGCTCCCCCTCCGGCTTCCTTCGTCATCCGGAAAAATAGGATTTTTGGTAAAACTTCCTTCCACAGCTTGATCTTCCGAAATATTGCATCCCGACGGTGCTTTTTCCAGCAGAATCTCGGCTCCGGTGCTCGATCTCCAAATAATCATGAAACATGCAAAATAGATGAAATAACATAAGTATTGTGTCCCAATATGAAATATATCAATGAATAACAGCAAATTATGATATAAAATAGTGATGCAAATTGGACGTATCAATCTCTTCTTCTCGTCGTAGCTTATTCAACTTTTCATTTGCTTTTTTTAATTCATTACGCTCAACAAGCGATAACGGCATCGTTTCCGCCTTAATATCTAAAGTGTCTATAATGTTCAAAAACCAGTCCTTCTCCCTTTTATTTTGTCCACTTAAATTCTTTGCCCAACCCCGTAAAAATCGGCGCAAATGCCTTATTTTATTTTTCCATGTTTGAATTGGGGTCTTTCCAATGGGGCAGGCCACCCATTCCTTAGCAATAAGCTCATAAAACCCCTTTTGTTCTAGCCAAGCCATTTCAAACGAGAAACGTGGTTTATTACTATGTGTGCCTGAATCCCCGCATCAATCAAAAGCGGTGTGTGGTCAGATCCAGAGCGAGTCAAAGCCCGAACCGTGACCAAGGGGTATTTCTGTTCCCACTCAACGCTTGCTAGTACCCTATCCAGTTTTTCGTAAGTGGGATTATCTCTTCTAGTGGCCGAAGTAAATTGCCGCTCAGACAGACCAATTTTTCTCAAATTAAAATTCTCAATAATCGCATTAAAAATAAATGGCCAACGGAGATTAAAGTTATCATTACTCTTCTCCTCTGGTTTTCTCAAAATATTAAAGTCCCCGGCTAATAACATAGGTATTGTTTCAGATTCACAAGTCCGCACTAATTCCGAAAGAAACTCATATTTATTTTTGTCTTGTGTCGCACCATACACCGGCACAAGCAGCCATTGAAACCCATTCTTTTTAGAGGTGACAGACAACTTAACACGAGTAGTCTCCACTATCTACCCTATTGACCACCAAAGTAGTTGTGTTAATCCCTACAAGAATTCCTCCCGATCTCCCATGTGGTGGCAAATAAAACCATGCAAACTCCTTACCCACTGCTAAATCTCGTAAAAAATGTACCGCAAAGCTAGACCGACCTGTCTCTAGCAAAGCTATAAAATCTAGGTCATACTCCCTTATCGATTCTTTCACAAACAAATGTTTTCCTGGATCTTTAAACCCTTCAATGTTCCACGTCAATCCTCTTAGATTAGTCATAGCAATTTTGATGGTTTGATTCTAATCATGTTACTCCGTCTTATATTTTTCTTATCATATGATTTTTTTTGCGTTGTTTTCTCTCCCTATTATCGACCTTAGGAATCTGTACATCAACATCATCCATAAGACTCCTCCGCCTCCAAATCATCACATAAATCGGACGCACGTGAAACCGCTAGACAACAAGAGGCATTTTCAAGATTATTTTCCGATTTATCCTTACAATTTAGCATAGTAAGTGATCACTGCAGTTTTGTCTAATAAAAATCCAAACTTAGAAGTCGTCGACTTTTGACAAACTTATAAGTCTTTTTTAAAAATGAAGATAGTACTATATTAGCGGCCAAAGTGGTGAAGTCGAGTTTGCCTTACATTCTGGGACAGCAGGAGTACATGACTTTAAAATACAGATAATATATTGATTATTCATAAAATAAGTAATTCATTTTGTTCTTGGATCAAATAAAAAAAAAAAGAATTAGCACGTGAACAACCAAAGCGTTTCTCTTTTCGTGTTGTGTTGTTTAGCTGATTTCCCACGTAACCAGTCATGCACAACATGTGAACAAATAAGACTTCTCTTTTCATGTATTACCAACACTACTAACCAGCTATCACAAATATAAAATTGAAGCCAGATCATCTGCTATTTTTCTCCAGCACCATTAATCATTCTTTAGAATGTCCGTTGGGTGCACGCATGATGCTCTCCTTAACGGGGTGGCCACCGCTATGAGCAAGTTCCGGTGGTTGACCGTATCCATGGGTTGACTGAACCTCTCAACTCCTTAACAGGAACTTTCTAGACATGTGTATTTCTGAACCTGATATTATTTAGTCTGGCATTAAGTTATATAGTGTACCGAGCAGTAAGTTACAAACAGGCCAGTGACGAGGGGATAGTTTCTTTCGGGAAGTTTCCTTCAAACTATTCAGTCGGAACTTGTCATTTCTTTTCTAAGCTAAGTACTTTCGATTTTGTTATGAAAAATAGCACGCATGTACATACATGCATCTTCTACATGTAAAAAAGTTCTTTGGAATTTTTGGAGATCTAAAAGTACTACGGATATTTAGGCCAGCAAGTTGGTACATAAATATCTAGGTTTCACTGAGTATTTTCGTCAACTCCCCTAAATATTTCTTTTCCATGGTTTTGGCATGCAGTGCCTGGTCGTCTGCCCGTAGCCATTATTTCTTTGCAGAAACGGCCAAAAGTAGCCTTTGAAAGGTCTAGGTAACGTACGCAAGAAAACGAAACCATGAATGTCTCTTTCAGCCGAAGGATTCTCCTTCGATAACTGCACTGGCCTCGTTTAAGGTTAACTTGGGTCTACACTACGCAGCGTGGTAGTCTCGAAAGTCCAAACTTAGCATAAACTTCAAATGTTGGCACATATATAATTGCCTCCAAGTAGCGAAATCAGCAAGCGGGGGCGGCAGCATATGAGAAGTATAGAGTCTTATTTTTAATGATAAAAATTCAAGATCTATCATTAATTAGTTGTGGCAATATTATTGTTGAAATCATTGTTTTGAGAGGATGGACTTACTCAAGGGTGAAAATGCAAGGTTTGTCTTTAATTGGCTGTGTGTGACAATAACCTTGTTAAAGACATTGTTTTATGAGCACAGGCTTCAGATGTTGTCTTGACAGTGATTTGTGTTGCAGCTATGAAGTTTTGATCACTGTAACGGGATCTTTTTTTTCCTTTTTGTAGTATGGTTGTGTGCATACATAATGCATTTAGGATATTTCGTTGTTGCAGAGGTCAGATGTAATTATCGAAAAAGTAGTTAACTATTACTAGTTTTTCCTTTTTGTAGTATTAGTATCTTCGTGTTACTAATACATTCTCTTTATCGAAAAAGTAGTTAAGTATTACTAGTTTACTACTACATCTATTCATTTATATAAACATGCATTTCAATTTTCAACATATTGAACAGAGATTGTGATAAATTTGTTCATGACCATGGTAATAGTTATAACAGAGATATGATAGCTTCTTGCAGCTTTGCTCTATTTGCTTCTTGGCATAGGTTAATTTTCTATGTTTCTGGTCGCGGTCATGCATGCGGCGCTGCAATTTTGAAGCATGTTTAAGCAAAGTAGTGATCTGCCTCATCTGCCTATGAGAACTGAGCATGGTGTAGCGTTGAGTTTTGGCGCTCCAGCTTGCGTGTTTGTCCCCGCTGGGGATTACAAAATAGCGCTGTTATTCTTTCTTGTTCCCCCAATATATATGTGTGTTGTCTGATGCAAAAAAAAAAAAATTTATGCCCTTAAATTCATATCTAAAATTCTTATGACAATGATTTCCTAACCATGTGAACATAAGACTTTTACGAGTACTACATTAAAATATTTACAGTCAGAGTACGACTTTGGAGACTCACCTAGTCAAACTGTGCCTTATAAAAGGTTAAACTGAACCGGTACCTACCGGACTATCAGGAGAAAGGCGATCGTGATGCGGCTAGGAAACTCATCTAGGGTTTCGTCCTCTCACCGGCGACGCTGTCGGTCCGCTCCGCCTCCGGTTCCCTTGGGGTCTTGTAGGTGTGGCGGACCACGGTCTCTCGCTAGCGGGAGGGTTTTTGTTCTTTGTTAGGTTTTTACGTGTTTTCTTCGGGATAGTGAGGCGCAGGCTCCGTCTTGATGTCAGAATAAGGTCTTTCCCGCCCTATCCTCGCTCCGGTGGTGTGTCTAGCATCGTCAGAGGATGCGTGGAGTCGTGCGTCCGGCGGATCTCCCGAGATCCATCAATTTCCGTGTTCGTTGGTGTGATTTCAGGCCAGTCTCTTCCAATCTACGGTTGTCATCTTTGGCGACGGTCGCTGCTCTGGTGCGCTGGTCCTTTGGGCCTTAGCACGACAACTTCTCGTTTGTCTAGTACAACAAGCTCTACTACGATAAGTTTTGCCCGACACCGGTGATGGAGGGGCGAGGATGGCGGCGCGCCTTCGGCTCGTATCAGTGCTTGTAGTTGTCGCTAGGTGGTCGAAAGATTTACTTGTAATTTTTATTATTTTTTGATCTGTTTGTACTACTATTGATGATTATTAACGGAATTTTCGCAAAAAAAAAACTATGCCTTATAAAAAGAACCAAGGTGGTATAGATATAAATAAGTTCCAACACACTCTCAGGTGGAGCCAAGAGCGCAGCGACGGTCATCATTTTTCCAGATGTCTGGAGGCAGCATCAGAGATGCCCTCCCATAATATGCCAAATATATTGAAATGAGGCAAATTATTTGTCTTCTTATTAAAAGAGGAGTTTGTTACGGTTTTAGTGCCTAGGACAAGCCCTACAAGTTCAAAATATAAGCCTACTATCCCTGTATTACTCCAAAAGGAAGCCCTGGCTAAGCTCTATGCTTTTGCCACATCTTTAATTGTTGTGATGACCATTGCGGCGGTGGAATTTGAGCAGGAACTGCATACCCATGTGCAGAAGAGTCATAAGAACTGAAGCCTCTACCAAACAGTTCTAAATTAGCCATTTGGTGGGGAGTATTGGTGGTCGCCTTCACTTCACGAATGCTGATGTATGGTAATGCCGGCATGTTCACATTATGCAGCCTGGAACACAATCCATTCACACCCTGGAACTATAAGAAAATAATGCGCTGACTTAAGTTCAGAGAATCCGAACAGCAAGTAGATACTCCATCAGAACAAATCCCATATCAGTTAAAATAATACAAGGTTCCTTACGCAGTTCCAGCTTGCACTTGACGTAATTAAGTTGCCACTTCCATAAGCAAAACTAAAATAAAACTCGGTCATCATGCAGAGTGCCGACCTGCTTATAATATCAGCAAGATTTCAGGACAAGATCGCGTCAATGAAATGTTTTTCACTGCATGGACATGAACTAATTTGGACTTAGTAGACCACCAGTGTAGCGTGTTTTCTCCCAAAGTGACGACAAATAAAACATTCTTAAAAGAGAAGTCACTGGACAAGTCTTCCTCTTTTGACTCTTTCCGAGTTGTGTGGCTAGGGAGCTTCATGTGATCAACTCACAGTAATGAAAAAGATTAGCATCTGGCAAGCTCATCAAGATCTCGTACCATAGTCTGAGATAATCGCAAAAATTCAAGTGGATGTTTTTCTTGTTTAGGGAATAGGAGATTGGCCAATGAGGCAATGACATGCAAGTTCCCAGTTTTTCTAGAAAAAGGTTGGGGTATGTTGATTCAACGTAAAATTGGGAATAACAAGTTCGCAATCCTTGAACATGTCCTGTGCAATAAAAAGATAATTAATTAATGGGATATACGCCTTCAGATAATAAATTATCTAGTAATCATATATAGTACTCACCCCGTTGTGTAACAATCTTATATTACGGGGCTGGGGGAGTACATAATATATCTTGGCTGCATCTAGAACTATAAATATCATATCATGAGAATGACCGGAGGGTCAGATGGTTTGCTTGAGTTGGTGGCTACCCCGCAACTCGGGTTTAAATCTCATCGGACGAGGATTTGTGGCTTATTTAGCTTATCCTATAAGAATATGTTCTAGGTGCTACTGCCCATGGGTCTCGTTTTTATAAAAAATATTACATCATGCTGAAAAAATTCACAGCATTTAGCTTCCAGAATGACCGGAGGGTCAGATGGTTAGCTCGAGTTGATGGCTAGCCCGCAATTCGGGTTCAAATCTCCACGGATATTATATTACACCCAACATAGTGGTACAATAAAAAAATATCGTGGGTCCAAACAATTTCTTTATTCATATCCACATTTAGAAGAATACAAAAGGTTCAAGATCCTCCTCGGTCCAATGAGAATTCACGGCAAATAAAAATTCAAATCTACTAGCTTGAAGAAAAATGATAAAGCTAGGCCTGACCTGACGCCATTTGAGCTGGGTAACTTATTCTAAGATATCTACGTCTTTGGTTCTGCCTCTCCATCTTCCACTCCATACAATATATCGTACTCTACTTGTTCAATGCCTCCAGATAGATCTAGTTCCTCATAATATACTTCCTTTTCTTCGCTTTTTTTGGTCATTTCCTCAGTCTTCTCAGGCTCTAAGCAATGGTTCAAGAAGTAATAGATTGAGTACTATAGTACTCAGCAAGTTCTATGGTGGTTGTCTGATGCATTATCTATGGTCATGGATCGATGATCCTGGACTTTATACAGTTTTAAAAAGTAGGTTTGTTTTAGAAAAGGTGAGATTTATATTATGAAAAACTATGCTCGTGAATCCTCGGGGGTTACGAGAACTTCATAGAGTTCCTTTCCGCCGCAATCGTAGTTCTTTCCCATAATAGGGAGTATTATGATATGTTTGGTACACTCTCGAGAGGCGTGCCACTTTTCTCACAAACGTCTTAAGCCATGGTGCTCAATCGGGTGTATGTCTCCATTCACACTTCAAATGGTATAAGGCCCGACTAAAATATAAGACAGTCATGGACCTACGCTCAGTTACCCTCCCTTATGTGATACATTAGTTGGGCTGGTTCCGTTGAGGAATGGGAACGTTTCGGGCTCCCACCAGCTGCATTTCTCAACGGAAGCAGCCCAACTAAGTATATGAGGATATACAAAAGGAAAAGGTGCAACTAACTTCGTCGTCCCACTCTGTTATCTATGGTCAACGCTATCTATATGGCGCTTAGAATGACTGGCTACAGTTGGTTTTTAAGTCATATGGTGATGTCAGTATAAATGAACCTCCAGCAACATCATTTCACTCCGTATTCAACCATGGTTCCACTGTCCACCTGACGAGGGTTAACTTTGACAATGTCCATGGATATGGACTTAGGGTTTAGGGGAAAGAGGTGCGTTGGTGAACTCGTCGTTTTATCAGACAAACAAGGTGGTCTGACAATGTGTTGATTATGAGAAAAACTAGGTTTACATCAGTGATTCGATGACCCCCCCCCCTAGGAGGCTAGGTCTCATAGTCCAGTTCTGGTCGGTCTACAACAACTATTTCTATGCCGGCTCCTTAGATGGGCCTTTCCTTATTCGATTAATATAGTTCCTCGGCTTTAGATGATTCCAGGCTTTAATACTTCATGGGATTCTCCAGAATATGCATCAGGGGTATCAATGACATGGGCCCAACTAGGTGTACACATGTCAGTAGCCCCCGAGATTCTACTCGAGTCGTAGACTCGGGTTGAATCTCCAAATCTTGACTCATTCCCTTGTAGAACAAACCCGATGTTTAGGGTAAACAACTTTATTGTGATTTATATATATTTTGTCATGGGGATATTGGTAAAAAAATTCTGATACTTCTGACGGATCTCAGGAACCAGTTAATTTCTCTTGGGCAAAAACAACGTGAACCTACATCAAATTTGAGTCCCCGGACACGAATACGGTATACTAGCATAATTTAGTCTGTGTTGCGAAGGTCTTATCAAATCTTGAATTCCACTTTTATGTTTTGGGTACCCAACGCATCCGCAAAGATTTTGCATCATATCGTTTATATGGAAAACATCTAGGAGGGTGCAGCTTGTGCGTGTGTCAGGCCACGCAGGATGGGTTCTGGGGTCTTACTTTCATTTTTATGAACATGGCATCCAGACATTTCATCACGGCGAATGCGGTCTGACAATTTTTATCGACTGCCCTGTTTGGCTAATGCAATGGCCGAAATTGTCGGGTTTTGATTAACACAAACTTTAATATTTCTTTCAGCAACCTCCCATTGGGAGTAATTGACTAGTCTATGTGGGTGTTTACCATCGATAATGGACTCGAAGCTTTTCTGTCTTCTCTTTTTGTCGAGTGCTTCTCAGAAGTATCTTTCCGCCGGGTGCGCGATCAACGCTCGTGGTGGGAGTAGCCCCTGAGGCTATGTTCGGGTACTTGTAGCTGAGCATAGGTTCGAACGCTTTATGCATCCGAGTTTTTATTCAACTCATGTATCATTACCTTTAACTAATTCATCCATGCTTACATTTCTTATGAAGTTTTTCTTTCTATCGGGTGCACGACCAGCGCTTCCGATGGGAGTAGCTCTGCAGGCTATGTTCGGGTGCTTGCAGCCGACCATAGGTTTGATGTTGTGCAGGGAAATGCAGTTAGGGAAACCCCAAGAGGAAGGTATGATGAGCACAGCAACAAGTTTTTCCTCAGAAAGAAACCAAAGTTTAATCGACCAGTAGGAGAAATAAATCACTTCTGAAGGTTATTGTTGGCTGACTTTGGCAGGGCGCACTACCGGTGTCAGCAACAACGTGGAACCTGCACACAACACAACCAAACTACTTTGCCCCAACTTACAGTGAAGTTTTCAATCTCACTGGTTTTGCTGAAAACAAAGGATTAGACGTATAGTGTGGAAAGAGACGTTTATTTGCAATGAAATAAAGAGAACAGTGCTTACAGTAAGGAAACACAATAGGTATTTTGCAGTTAATGGTTTTATCAATATAAAAGAAAGGACCGGGGTCTACAGTGAAGGAGATATGCCCTAGAGGCAATAATAAAGTGGTTATTATTTATATCTTTATGTTTATGATAAATGTTTATATGTCATGCTATAATTGTATTAACCGAAACATTAGTACATGTGTGATATGTAGACAAACAAGAAGTCCCTAGTATGCCTCTTAAACTAGCTTGTTGATTAATGGATGATTAGTTTCATAATCATGAACATTGGATGTTATTAATAACAAGGTTATGTCATTATATGAATGATATAATGGACACACCCAATTAAGCGTAGCATAAGATCTCGTCATTAAGTTATTTGCTATAAGCTTTCGATACATAGTTACCTAGTCCTTATGACCATGAGATCATGTAAATCACTTATACCGGAAAGGTACTTTGATTACACCAAACACCACTCGCGTAAATGGGTGGCTATAAAGGTGGGATTAAGTATCCTGGAAAGTATGAGTTGAGGCATATGGATCAACAAGTGGGATTTGTCCATCCCGATGACGGATAGATATACTCCGGGCCCTCTCGGTGGAATGTCGTCTAATGTCTTGCAAGCATATGAATAAGTTCATAAGAGACCACATACCACGGTACGAGTAAAGAGTACTTGTCGAGAGACGAGGTTGAACAAGGTATAGAGTGATACCGAAGATCAAACCTCGGACAAGTAAAATATCGCGTGACAAAGGGAATTGGTATCATATGTGGATGGTTCATTCGATCACTAAAGTCATCGTTGAATATGTGGGAGCT
>NC_061514.1:128738408-128821093 GCF_022539505.1 Lolium rigidum
TTCTCTTACGGCTTCCGTAACCGTACGGGTCATCGTTCGGGGAGAACCCTATTTTTCACGAAATGTGCCCCATGCCTCGTACACGTCCTCCGTGTTCGGGATTCCCGAGGGCTTTTGTCGGCTGCGTCGTTCTCTCGTTGAACTTGATCTTCCCCTCTTGAGCATCCCTCATTGCGTCAATAAGGGCTAGGGTGGGTTTAATTATTTTGCCCCGGTAAACACACTCCCCTGTCTCCGGGTTCAGCGTTCCCCCATGCCCGTACCACCAGCTTTTGGCCCTTGGGTCCCATCCCTCCGTACCTGGACGGATTCCTTGCGCCCTCAGCTCGTTCTCCATAATATGATTGTACTCCTTCTTAGCCGCATTTTCCTTATTTTTTCGATATTTGAATGAACTGCTCCGATTTCTTTTGCTTCACAAATTCTGGCCAATCATGTTTCAGTTTCTCATATTGTCCTTTGAAATCCGGAGTCTTGTTCTCGTTGACATAGTCACGGGCTAGATTTTGCTTGAATTTCCGGAATGCGTCGGCCATCTTATGAAGAGCGAACTGTTTGACTAGCCTCCTCCTCTCCTTGTTTTCCTCAATCTTGTTACCCTCCTCATTGAATTTGTTGTATTCCGGAGGTAGAACGAAATGTTCCATAAGCTTTTTGAAGCAATCTTTTTTTGTTCTCTTATCGACAAAAGTGAAACCAATTCGTGCCTTCTTTGGCTCATTCCACTCCTGGACGGTGATCGAGACGTTGTATCTAACAACGGCTCCGCATTGGTTGATAAACTTGGTGGCGTTCTTGCGGGGCTCCAGCCGGCCGGTTGCCACCGTCGACAACCTCGATGGTACATGTTTCTCCTTGTTTCATCGTCTTGGTTGCGCCACGCTTTGACGACGTACTCGATTGTTTCGACGATCCGCCGAGGGCTAAAATAAGAAAGAGAGTCGCGCGCGTTAGTACACACATATTTATTCAAATCAGTTAGTTTGTATCACCAGAGGCTCAATGTATATATATACCTCGGCGCCGAGGTGGTTGCTACTTCCAATTGAAGATCGTCGTTTATCGATGTTTGTTCGGCATCATCTTGCTGACGGCCTTCATCTTGACCGTCAAGGTTCAGATAAGAAGAGATATCATCTTCTTCTTGTTCGGTCGGCACATATATAATATCACCGTTTATGATGCCGAACATATGGTCTTCAGCGTCCGGATCATAGCTGGCCATAATCGGGTAAGCTCTATCGTCCGCCATATGTCAGTCCTGAAAACATGTAGTAAAAACAAATTAATTAAGTGAAGAAGGGGAGCGGTGGCGGTGGCGGTGGCGAAAGGGCGGTGGCAAAAGGAGGGGGCGAGGAAGGGGTGGGAGAGGGTGTTGCGGAAGAGCGCGAGATTAAAGGTTTTTTTAACGGCGTCACGGAGAGGGAGGCGAGGACGAGCGCGTTGGCGTTGGCGCGTTGGCGCGTTGACGGCGTTACATTTTTAAGTTACATTTAATTAAGTTATGTGTACACTTCAGCGTCAAAATTCAGGGAGGAATGCAAATGCCATTCGTGCATAGTTCATTTTTTAGTCCCATACCGGAGAGTGAAGCAGACACTGGCCTGCTCAAATAGCACCGCCGCGCAGAATGGGCGTGCCGAATGGAGGCACACCCCGAGCACGAGGAGGCTCGTGTGTTGGTGGCCCCGTGCACGGTATGTGCACTTAGCGCATTAATATTACATTCCAAAGTATTATATGTTAAGAAAATAACATTCCAAAGTAACATTCCAATATTATTATTTTTACTTAATAACATTCCAAAGTATTATAAGTTAAGAAAATAACATTCCAATATTATTATTTTGTTCGGCATAACATTCCAAAGTATTATATATGTTAAGAAAATAACATTCCAATATTATTATTTTTACTTAATAACATTCCAAAGTATTATATGTTAAGAAAATAACATTCCAAAGTACTATATTTTTTATTTTTACTTAATAACATTCCAAAGTTTTGGTTAATTAAGTAGTTAATATTAAAAAGACAAAAAACACAAAAAATAAAAATAAAAATCGGCCGGGGCCCTTCCCCTCCCCTCTCTCTCCTTCCTCTCTCCTCTCCCCTGTACTGGGGCGCGCGCCTCCCGGCCGGCCCGATCTCCCCGCGTGTGCGGCGGCCGGCAGGCGCCCCGGCCTCTCGAAGTCAACTAACGGCGGCGCTGCGACGGGTCGTTGGATAGGTGGCGCGCGCGCGCGGCTTGCAAGCAGCCGGCCGGCGGGCCGGCGAGATATCGGTGACGGCGCGCGCGCGGTCTTTGGCGAGAGCGAGGCAGCGGCGCGGCGAGGGACATAGGGCGAGACGGCGGGCGGCGGCGTCGTTGGCGGCGTGCCTCTGCGTCGTCGGCGTCGTCGTTGGCGGCGTGCCTCTGCGCGGGCGTCGGAGCGAGTCAAGGAAGAAGAGAATGAACCGCTCAGGCGGCGCGCGGGAATTTATAGCCCCCCCTTTGGTCGCGGTTGGTGAGATCAACCGCGACTAAAGGGTAACCTTTAGTCGCGGTTGGTCTCACCAACCGCGACCAAAGGTATTTTCGCCGGAAATTTTGTTCCCGCGCGGACAAACCCTTTAGTCGCGGTTGGCCTTTTCTGAAATTCTTTTCATTTCAAATTCTTAAAAATACAAATAATGTATCAAAAAATTCAGAAAAATAAAACTAATTCATTTCAAATTCTTAAAAATACTAATAATATATCAAAAAATTCAGAAAAATAAAAATAATTCATTTCTAAATGTTAAAAATACAAATAATATATCAAAAAATTCATAAAAATAAAACTAATTCATTTAAAAATCTTAAAAATACAAATAATATATCAAAAAATTCAGAAAAATAAAACTAATTCATTTCAAAATCTTAAAAATACAAACAATATATCAAAAAATTCAGAAAAATAAAACTAATTCATTTCAAAATCTTAAAAATACAAATAATGTATCAAAAAATTCAGAAAAATAAAACAAATTCATTTCAAATTCTTAAAAATACAAATAATATATCAAAAAATTCAGAAAAATAAAAATAATTCATTTCTAAATGTTAAAAATACAAATAATATATCAAAAAATTCATAAAAATAAAACTAATTCATTTCAAAATCTTAAAAATACAAATAATATATCAAAAAATTCAGAAAAATAAAACTAATTCATTTCAAAATCTTAAAAATACAAACAATATATCAAAAAATTCAGAAAAATAAAACTAATTCATTTCAAAATCTTAAAAATACAAACAATATATCAAAAAATTCAGAAAAATAAAACTAATTCATTTCAAATTCTTAAAAATACAAATAATATATCAAAACATTCGTAAAAGTAAAAATAATTCATTTCTAAATGTTCAAAATACAAATAATATATCAAAAAATTCATAAAAATAAAAATAATTCATTTCAAAATCTTAAAAATACAAATAATATATCAAAAAATTCAGAAAAATAAAACTAATTCATTTAAAAATCTTTTCGCCTCCCTCTTCCCACCAGTTCTTCCCGGCCGCCTCGTCTTCCGCCGCCCCTCTTCCCACCTCTCGTCTTTCCGCCGGCCCTATTCCCGCCTCTCGTCTTTCCGCCGGCCCCCTCTTCCCACCTCTATCTTTCCGCCCCTCTTCCCGCCGCTCTTCCCGGCCGCCTCTCGTCTTCCCGCCCCCTCTTTCACGAGCTTGCGTGAAAAATTTCGAGGAGCAACTTCCGAAGATGTCGTAGGGCGTGTGCACCGACGACATCTTCGAGAAGTTGCGCCACTGGAGATTTTCCAACCCTTTACCCAACACTGTTAGAGGAGATGAAGTCTTTCACGGGCTTGCGGGAAAATATTCCCGAGGAGCAACTTCCGAAGATGTCGTAGGGCGTGTGCACCGACGACATCTTCGAGAAGCTGCGCCACGGGAGATTTTCCAACCCTTTACTCCATCCATGGGGATGAAACTCTCTGCCTACATGCTAGGTTGGCTTGTTGGTCTGCTTGCCAGGGCGTATCGATGCTCCTTTTATAGGCACGGCGCCGCTTCTGCTTTGTCTTGTTCCTCCGACAGGGCGTCGTGCGCTACATGATTTATCTCATCGAGCAGTGCGTCCACCCACGCGTCCTTATCCTGCCGACAACTTTAGTCACGGTTGCACCCTCCAGCCGGGACTAAAGCTTACCCAAATATCCTTATCCCACCGACGGTTTTCATAGATGACACAAAAACCACCTTTAGTCCCGGTTGCACCCACCAGCCGGGACTAAAGCTTACCCAGACGTTCTTATCCCACCGACAGCTTTATTAGATGATACAAAACCACCTTTAGTCCCGTTGCACCCACCAGCCGGGACTAAAGATTAGATGACCAGCCTCGGATTCCTCTTCTTCCCGCCATTTCTTCCCCGTCTTCCCGCCTCTTTCTTCCCCGTCTCTTTCTTCCCGCCACTTTCTTCCCCGCCTCCCGTCTTCCCGCTCCCATTTTTCCCGCCATTTCTCACTACATATATGTAGCCCGGCTTGGCCAGCATTATCACATCTCTACAATCTCTCATCACTCTCTCATGGCTTCCACCGCACCCACTCTAACCTACCGGCCAGGTGGAGGAGCTTTGCGCCTCGAACTACCCTTGCCCACCGGGCTACCGCATCCCCGCCGGCCGGAGCCTAAGCGCCGGCGGCGTGCCGGTCCCTCCCGTCCCTCGGGGTACCGCGCGCCGGGCGGCCATCACGAACCACTACTACCTCGACCTCACGCCGGAGCAGGCGGATGAATCCCCACCGGCATCCCGATAACCGAGCATACTTGGGACGCCTTCTTCATCAACCGGCGTGAGAGGGCGCTCGCCAGGTATGAGGAGGACGGTCCGCTCCCGGGAACTTCCACGAGGCCGGCCGTCGGCTATGGTGGTACAGCCGGACTCGCAGAGCGTCATGGACTACATCACGGCCGGCGATATCCCCCGCCTGCGCTACCCTCAGTTCGAGCCACGAGCGCCGCCCGACGACAGTGACGACAGCAGCGACGACGACGGCGGCAACTTAGAAGGCGACGATTACCAGCACAACGGCGGCGGCTATGAAGACTACGAGTATGCATATTATACGCCTAGGAAGGAGTATGACTAAATCACTCCAAATTTCATGTATCATCAGTCTGGTTTCTCGAATCAATCGAATCATTCGAAAATGGACACCAAACACATCACGGGTAATATAATTCACATGATCCATTCAATAAAGTTTGGTACAATAAATTATTACACATCATTTCTTCCCTTGTGTCCCCGCTTGCTTACGATTGTGCCGTATCCATGGAGCATCCTCATCATTTAACTTAATGCTTGGGTCGGTGTTCACTTTGAAGGGCGGAATTTCAGCAAACATATTATAATCTTCTCGACATGTCTGTCTTGTCCTCCACTCCCACGATGTTTCTTTTCCCCGGAAGAACAATGTGGCGCTTTGGATCATCGCATGATGTACTCGATCGTTTTCTTATCTTTCCGTTTCCTCGGTTTGCTACTCATGTCCTTCACATAGAAAACCTGAGCGACATCTTTCACTAGGACGAATGGTTCGTCAAGGTAACCAAGATTGTTGAAATCCACCATTGTCATTCCGTATTGCTGGTCCACCTTTACCCCACCTCCTGTTAGGTTGAACCATTTGCACCGGAACAAAGGGACCTTAAAGGAGGGTCCATAGTCAAGTTCCCATATCTCCTCTATGTAACCATAATATGTGACCTTTTTCCCATTATCGGTTGCTGCATCAAAGCGGACACCACTATTTTGGTTGGTGCTCTTTTATCTTGGGCGATCGTGTAAAATGTATTCCCATTTATCTCGTACCCTTGGAAAGTCGTTATAGTCGAAGATGGTGTCTTGGCCAACATGTACAGCTGATCTACAACATGATCGTCATTCATTAAATGTTTTCTCAACCAACCGCCGAAAGTCTCCATGTGGGCCTTCCTAATCCAGGATTCGAGCTTCCCGGGTTGTCCGAGCGTAAAATATTCTTGTGTTTCTCAAAGTACGAAGCCACCAAGCTGGAATTGGTCGGAACCGTGTGGTGTGCTTCGACCGAAGAATGGCCGTCCATACATATCGTTGATTTCCTTCCGATCGTGCCTTTTCCACTTAGTCTCCCCTCGTGCCGCGATTGAGGAAGACCAATCGGCTTAAGGTCAGTGAACAAAGTCAACACAAAACTCAATTACCTCCTCATTTCCATAGCCCTTGGCGATGCTTCCTTCTAGCCTAGCACGGTTACGAACATATTTCTTTAATACTCCCATGAACCTCTCGAAGGGGAACATATTGTGTAGAAATACGAGACCGAGAATGGAAATCGCTTCGACTAGGTGAACCAGGAGGTGCGTCATAATATTGAAGAAGGATGGCGGGAACACCAACTCGAAACTCGACAAGACATTGGACCACATCGTTCGTAACCGTGGTAGAACTTCCGGATTGATTACCTTCGAGAGATTGCATTGAGGAATGCACATAGCTTCACAATGGCTACTCGAACATTTTCCGGCAGGAGCCCCTCAAAGCAATCGGAAGCAATTGCGTCATAATCACGTGGCGATCGTGAGACTTCGGGTTTTGGAACTTTTTCTCCGCCATGTTTATTATTCCCTTTATATTGGACGAGAATCCAGACGGGACCTTCATACCGCTCAGGCATTCAAAAAAGATGACCTTCTCTTCTTTGGTCGTTGCGTAGGCCGGCACGACCTTGAAACCATTCCGGATGCCGGTCATCGTGGTCTTTCAAACGTTGCCGGTCCCGCCGTGCTTCCTTTGTATCATTTGTCTTCCCATACACGCCCAAGAAGCTTAGGAGGTTCACGCAAATATTCTTCGTAACGTGCATCACGTCGATTGCGGAGCGGACATCTAGGACTTTCCAATATTCTAGCTCCCGAATATAGATTTCTTCTTCCACATGGCTGCGTGCCCGTCAGCTCCCTTCGGAACTGATTGTCCGCCAGGACCCTTTCCAAAGATGACTTTGAAATCCTTGACCATATCAAATACCTCAGCACCAGTGCGTTCCGGAGGCTTGGGCCGGTGATCTGCCTTGCCGTTGTAATGCTTGCCTTTCTTTCTTACTGGATGAATTTTCGGAAGAAATCGACGATGCCCAAGGTACACGTTCTTCTTACAATTTGGAAAATGTACACTTTCAGTCTCATGTAGCAGTGCGTGCATGCATTGTATCCCTTATTTGACAAGTCCCGAAAGGTTACTAAGAGCAGGCCAATCGTTGATGGTTACGAAAAGCAACGCTCGTAGGTCAAATTCCTCTTCTTTGTGCTCATCCCACACACGGACACCGGATCTGCCCCACAGGCTGTAAAAGTTCATCAACTAATGGCCTTAGGTACACATCGATGTCGTTGCCGGGTTGCTTCGGACCTTGGATGAGCACTGGCATCATAATGAACTTCCGCTTCATGCACAACCAAGGAGGAAGGTTGTAGATGCATAGAGTCACGGGCCAGGTGCTATGGCTGGAGCTCTGCTCGCCAAAAGGATTCATGCCATCTATACTTATACCAAATCTTATGTTCCTTGTGACAGCTGCAGAATCTTTGAACTCTCTGTCGATCTTTCTCCATTGCGTTTCATCTGCGGGGTGTCTCAACTCCCCGTCTGACTTACGGTCCTCTTTGTGCCATCGCAACAACTTGGCATGCTCTTTGTTCCTGAACAGACGTTTCAACCGTGGTATTATAGGAGCATACCACATCACCTTGGCGGGAACCCTCTTCCTGGGTTTCTCGCCCTCAACATCGTCACCGGGGTCATCGCCTCTGATCTTATAACGCAATGCAGTGCATACCGGACATTCATTCAAATTCTCGTATTCACCGCGGTAGAGGATGCAGTCGTTGATGCATGCATGTATCTTCAGAACCTCTCTCCCTAGAGGGCAGACAACCTTCTTTGCTTCGTACGCATCAAGCGCGGGCAACTCGTTATTCTTTGGAAACATATTCTTCAACATTTTCAAGCAAGTTTTCAAATGCCGAGTCAGCTGCGGCCATGGTACACCAGCAACCACGGCGCGACTTCAACTTCGTCGGCCATGGCAACTTTTCTTGTAGTGTTCACCGCGGTAGAGGATGCAGTCGTTGATGCATGCATGTATCTTCAGAACCTCTAAACCTAGAGGGCAGACAACCTTCTTTGCTTCGTACGTAATGGCGGGCAACTCGTTATTCTTTGGAAACATATTCTTCAACATTTTCAGCAAGTTTTCAAATGCCGAGTCAGCTACACCTGCCTGTGCCTTCCATTTCAGCAAATCCAGTAGTGCAGCCCAGCTTTTTCGAGACCATTATCGCATCCGGGGTACAGCGACTTTCCGTGATCCTCTAACATGCGATCCAAATTCTCCCTCTCCTTTTCAGTTTCGCAGCGTCTCCGTGCATCGGCAATGGTCCGACCAAGATCATCAACGGGCTCATCACGTGCCTCTTCTTCACCTTCCCCTTCACCTTCCTTCACCTTCGATCCTCCATGAAAGTATCACCGAAATGAGCAAGATAGTTTTCATCGATGAAATCATCCCCTTCTTCATCTTCTTCCATTATAACCCCTCTTTCTCCATGCTTGGTCCAACAATTATAGCTTGGCATGAAACCGTGCCGAAGCAGGTGCAGGTGAACTTCTCTTGAGGAAGAGTAACCCTTCCGATTCTTACAGTCAACACATGGACGGATAACAAAACCCTTCGCTTGTTCGCATTAGCCACTACGAGGAAATCTTTCAAACCCGTAGTGAACTCGCCGGAGAGTCGGTTACCGTACATCCATTGTCGATTCATCTCGCATTATTATAATATAAAATATATAATTAACCATCATGCATTTGTTAAACTAACTAGCTACAAACAATAGAAATTAAACAATGAACTACACACATGCATATTTTATCAATGACACATATATATGAAAGGTTCAAGTTGCTAATTGCGATCGAGGAGGAAAAAATAAATGAGGAAGCTCAAGTGTTGCTCCGACACTTCATATCATGTTTGTTTCATGCTCTTGGGGCATTTCATCAAACACTTTGTGTGCATAAGAGGAGCCAAAAGCAAACCTACACCCCCTTGTGAAGTTTGTGAAGAGAAGTGGCACCAAATGGCTAAGTGCTGTGGGCTGAACGGTATATGTAGGGGTGGGGCTTTACGCGTAGCGGCTTGGCCTACCGGCCCAACCGCGACTAAAGCGCCTCACGTGCACCAGCTGGCCACCGAGCGCCCTGGGCCCAGGCCTTTAGTCGCGGTTCACGAGGCGAACCGCGACTAAAGACTCCATTAGTCGCGGTTGTTATCACCAGAAATTGACCGAGTCAGAGGTGGGCCGCGATCAAGATGGGTTTAAAGATTATATACAGAAGAGATACGTGAATCGGCCTTATATGCAAAGTTGGGTTAGTTTGCCCTTGTATCTGTAACATAGTAGATTACGTGTCGGTTAGTTAGAGTTTGCTTCGTGCACGGTCGGGATTATTCCCACGATAGAAAGTCCCCTGGACTATAAATATGTATCTAGGGTTTATGAAATAAACAACAACCAACGTTCAACACAAACCAATCTCGGCGCATCGCCAACTCCTTCGTCTCGAGGGTTTCTTCCGATAAGCACCATGCTGCCTAGATCGCATCTTGCAATCTAGGCAGCACAAGCTTATTACGTTGTTCATGCGTTGCTCGTGCTGAAGCCTTTTGATGGCGAGCAACGTAGTTATCTTAGATGTGTTAGGGTTAGCATTGTTCTTCGTATCATATGCTATCGTAGTGCAACCCTTATACATCTAGCCGCCCTTACACCTATCTTAGGTGTAGGGGCGGCACCCCTCTTGATCATTGTTTAGTAGATCCGATCCGTTACGGTCGCTCCTTGTTCTTCAAGGATTAGTTTAACATCCGCAATAGTTAGGCCTTACAAAGGGTTGGAGGATCCAGCGGCGTGTAGGGTGTAGTTTGCTAGCCCTAGACAGGATGTTCCGGAGATCAACCTCGTGTTGGTTTTAGGCCCTGTGTAGGATCGACTTACGATCACCGTACGCGAGCGCGAGGCCCAATCGTGAGTAGGATGATCCGATTATGCGGTGAAAACCCCAGATCGTCGTAGATCGCTTTAGCTTTATCTTGATCAAGCAGGACCACCATATATTCGTACACCTCGTACGAATCATGGGTGGATCGGCTCTTTGAGCCGATTCACGGGACAACTCGAGAGCCGATCGAGGCTCGTATTTAACGTTTACGTGTATGCCATGCGAGGAAACTAAGCGAGGCATCATCCAACACCTTCCTGACCAGGTATAGGTCAGGTGGCACGCCCTTGCGACAGCATCGGACGTGTGACCAGAAGGCTTTGCGGGCCGTCGCTCTGAGGGACCGGGGCCAGCCGCAGCCCTAAGTTGTTCCCGGCTCTACGGTGTTGCCATTCGCTGCCCGCCGGTGGGTTTCTGACCGCAACACATTCTGGCACGCCCGGTGGGACAATCTTCGACATCCACCGCATCGCCATCTACATCTGAGATGGCGGAAAGCACTCCGGTCAAGTACGAGGATCTGACTGACGAGCTCAAGAAGAAGCATGACGAGATCAAGGCAGTCCTCGAAGCCGACCTCATCGGCTCTTTCCACGGAACCCGCTCCCATGGAATCAGGTGGAAGGGGTTCTCACTGAAGCGCGCTCGATGGAGTGGACCTGTCCGCCCCGTCGGAAGAACGCACCAGGTCGGCTGCGTCGAGGAGATCAACTTCATGGTGGCTCATTCGCTGCACCGCCACTCGAGAGCACTGGTGAACACTTTGGAGCGTGTCGCTCTGCGCGTGATCCAGGAAATCATGAGCCATCAGTTTTCTCCGTCGGGACCAGCTCTGGGGACTTACAAGGGGGAGATGCCACAGCAGTCCCGTCCACCGCTGCCGTTCGCGTTGGCCGCACCAGAAGTGCCGAACTCATCGGCATACGTCGTCTACAAGATTGGTGGTGACCCTAGTGACTACCAATTCCTACCTGAGGCGCCCAAGGAGATCCCGCACGGATACACGTGCGCATACGTGCCGAGGCTGCGTACCCGGGCACTCTCGAACCGAGCTGCAACGGCGAGGGCCTCTGGAACAGCGAGGAGGAACGTCGGGAGCGAGATCTTGAGAAGCAAACGTGGTTAGCTAAGTACGCCACTCCGACAAACCTCCGGAGCTCAGCTCCTGCAGTTGGCTCGGAAGCTGGAAAAGCAAGCATGGCTGGCTAAGTATGCCACCCCGGCGAATCTTCGGGGTTCGACACCTTCAGCCATCACCGCGGATCAGATTTGTACAATTCTGAAAGATCGGTTCGGCATGATGCCGAAAAGGAAGACGTTCGGCTATACCAAGCCGTACCCCAACGAGTACGAATTGATCCCGCTACCACCCAAATATCGGCTCCACGACTTCACAAAGTTTAGTGGATCAGATGGTTCCAGCTCCATCGAGCATGTGAGCCGATATTTGGCACAGGCTGGGCACGATCTCGGCATCGGACGAGCTGCGTGTGAGGTTCTTCGCACAGTCCCTCACGGGATCGGCTTTCGGATGGTACACATCGCTGCCACCGAACTCAATCCGGACTTGGAAGCGGTTGGAAGAGCGAGTTCCATGAGCGGTATCACTCGAGAGGCTTCCGAGGCTGGCATTGCCGATCTAGCATAAGTACGACGAAGCGCGGGAAACGAGTGTCGGAATACATCCAGCGCTTCGGGACCGTGAGGAACCGATGCTATTCGGTTCACGTAAGTGAAAAAGAAGCGATCGAGTTGGCGGTGGTGGGTCTCTCATCATCGATCAAGGACGTGGCCTCCCAAGCGAGACTACCCTTCATTGGCGCACATGGTGCAGAAGCTGTCAGCATATGAACAGCGCCACCCAGATGTTTACCAGGACAAATTCAAGCGTGCGGTGGTCCTGGTTGAGGCAGATGAAGGTGCTGCGGGAGAACAAGAGGTAGCAGTGGCTGAATGGGCTCGGGCGGCAAGCCCCGTGTCCTGCAAGTGGGTTAAGCCACAAGGCCCTCCAAAAGGGTTCGACTTCGACGTGACCAAAGCTGAGCAGATTTTCGACCTCTTACTCACGGAGAAGCGGCTAAAGGTACCCGAAGGCCACAAGATCCCCACGGTGCGGGAGCTGAACGGAAGGCCATACTGCAAGTGGCATAACACGTTCACCCACACCACTAACGACTGCGGGGTGTGGCGTCGGCGGATCCAAATGGCGATAGAAAAAGGGCGGCTAATTTTCAACCGAGTACGCCATGAAGGTCGACACACACCCCTTCCCCGCCGTTAATATGGTGGAGTGTACTTACCATGAAGGGTGCCGGCCAGATTTCTCGTGCAATATCAACATGGTGGGACCTGGGCACCACTGCGGTAAGGACGGAGATGAGGGCAGCTGCTCTCATAGAAAAGACACGAGAGGAAGCCGCTCCACGCGATCGGCTCCGCCACGACGGCAAGCGCTACGTCACGAAGGAGAAGTGAAGAACATAAGATATCGGCGACCTCTCTCCGATCACCTCCTCAACAAGTATGTGAGTCGGTATGACCAACGCCGACGATACAACGACGATGATGAAAAAGATCGTCTGGCTAGGGACGAAAGGAGACGTCGTCGGCATGATCACGACGAGGAGCGATATGAGCGCCACGCCAAGGAAAAGTCGAGGGAGCAAGACGACGTGGATAGGCACTGCGACTGTCCCTTCTTCAGACACTGCTGGGATTCAGAAATGAGCCGATTGCCAACAATCGGCAATTGCCCAGAATGCAAACAAAAGAAGAAGGATGCAGCTAACGTGTCCGTGTTCAAGCGTCTAGGGCCTCTCCCGCCTCGGAACAAGCATGCTGAGTCCGCTCGGGTGGAAGATCTCGAGGAACTAGAGGACGATGATGAAGAAGACAAGTATCATCGGCCAAGGTGGTGCCCTGATGGGCTCAGCCGTTCCCGAAGCGAAGGGTTCAGCGTCGCGTGGGTTGGAGGAAGGCCGAAAGGTTATACCGCACACGTTGAGGAAGGCACGGCCTGATCTGGCCGCCAAAATTCAGCGAACCCTGGACGAAGAAGGTCGGCCACAAAGAAAAGAGTGGCGCCCCAAGCAAAGGAAAGCCGATGATGAGACATCGGCTGGCACAAACATGGTGCTCGTCCTTCCAACGGAGTTTGGTGCTCCAAGATTACACGAGGCACCCAATTTCGGCGATTGCGAGCGCATCAACGTGACACGGGATGGGACTAGGTTGGTCTTATCCACGGGCCCGACCGTGTAGCGAACGCAGCGTCTATGGACAAACGTGGCGATGCCGATCCAGGAGATCGGCCCCAAGGATTTATGGAGGAACATTACAAAACCTTCATTGAGCAATTCAACGTGGAGGCCGATTCCAGCAATCGGCCAAAATTATCCTCACCATCCATTCTGTTTAGGGGCAGCGCCAGCCTAATGGACAATGAGACAATGGGTTTGCGCCTTGGCTAACCACGGAGCCGATTTCAGCAGTTCCCTGACAGAATCGGCTCGGGGGGGCACCTAATCGGATGAAAATGTGCAGTAAAACCTTGGCTGATCATAGAAGCCGATTTCAGCAGTTACCTGGCAGAATCGGCTCGGGGGGGCACCTAGTCAGATGAGCATGTGCGATACATGTGCAGTGAGATATTGGGGGCCGATAGGAAAATCGGCCCGTAAAAAAAAAAATATATATATTGATATGTAAGGGACAAAGCCGATGCACGGCCATCGACTCTAGCACAAATTTTATGGGACCTACCAGTAGCATGTGCAAAACACAAGGATCTCCAGCTCTGTGTCAGAGGAGTTCTACTACTGAGCTGTTGTGTGATCATCTGCAATATCGACTTTCAATGGAGGAGGGGTGATCAGCTCTGGCTGGCTCTGCATGATAGTTCTCTCAGACATGATCTAGCCCAGGTCCATTTGTCTGAATGGCGCGCCCTCGTCTCTGTTTCGCCTTGACTGAGACTCGAGGGGCAGCTGGCCTGGTGGATGCTCTGTTTTTGAAAGCCGATTGGGTGGCCATCGGCAGTCCTGCTCTGCCACGACATGACCCGACGAAAGAAAGCATAATGATTTTGGAAATGTCATTTCCAAAACCAGGGGGGCATGTGTTATCACCAGAAATTGACCGAGTCAGAGGTGGGCCGCGGTCAAGATGGGTTTAAAGATTATATACAGAAGAGATACGTGAATCGGCCTTATATGCAAAGTTGGGTTAGTTTGCCCTTGTATCTGTAACATAGTAGATTACGTGTCGGTTAGTTAGAGTTTGCTTCGTGCACGGTCGGGATTATTCCCACGATAGAAAGTCCCCTGGACTATAAATATGTATCTAGGGTTTATGAAATAAACAACAACCAACGTTCAACACAAACCAATCTCGGCGCATCGCCAACTCCTTCGTCTCGAGGGTTTCTTCCGGTAAGCACCATGCTGCCTAGATCGCATCTTGCGATCTAGGCAGCACAAGCTATTACGTTGTTCATGCGTTGCTCGTGCTAAAGCCTTTTTGATGGCGAGCAACGTAGTTATCTTAGATGTGTTAGGGTTAGCATTGTTCTTCGTATCATATGCTGTCGTAGTGCAACCCTTATACATCTAGCCGCCCTTACACCTATCTTTGGTGTAGGGGCGGCACCCCGCTTGATCATTGTTTAGTAGATCCGATCTGTTACGGTTGCTCCTTGTTCTTCAAGGATTAGTTTAACATCCGCAATAGTTAGGCCTTACAAAGGGTTGGAGGATCCAGCGGCGTGTAGGGTGTAGTTTGCTAGCCCTAGACAGGATGTTCCGGAGATCAACCTCGTGTTGGTTTTTAGGCCCTGTGTAGGATCGGCTTACGATCACCGTACGCGAGCGCGAGGCCCAATCGTGAGTAGGATGATCCGATTATGCGGTGAAAACCCCAGATCGTCGTAGATCGCTTTAGCTTTATCTTGATCAAGCAGGACCACCATATATTCGTACACCTCGTACGAATCATGGGTGGATCGGCTCTTTGAGCCGATTCACAGGACAACCTGAGAGCCGATCGAGGCTCGTATTTAACGTTTACGTGTATGCCATGCAGGAAACTAAGCGAGGCATCATCCAACACCTTCCTGACCAGGTATAGGTCAGGTGGCACGCCCTGCGACAGCATCGGACGTGTGACCAGAAGGCTTTGCGGGCTGTCGCTCTGAGGGACTGGGGCCAGCCGCAGCCCTAAGTTGTTCCCGGCTCTACGGTGTTGCCAGTCGCTGCCCGCCGGTGGGTTTCTGACCGCAACAGCGGTTCCTATACTTTCGCGACTAATGGGGCTGGACGGAAGCCTGTTTTTCTACCAGTGGCATTACCGAGTCATCCTATGACGAAAATAGGAGCACTCATCTAGTATAGCATACCCTCGGCGAGCACCTCATGCAACCACTTCAGAAGCCATCAACGCCATTAGCCACTGGTCCATTATCATGGCAGAGATCCCCATAACTCTTGGCAGGCCTATCGTCGACACCACCATGACGCTAGACAACGCCCCCTCCCTGCGTGAGTCCATCACACCATGTCCGCTGCTGAGTCCCTGCAGCACCATGCCACAGAGACTTGCCGTCATCGACACGGTTGATGCACACCACTCCTCCACTTGCTACCACCATCAAGTCGTTGCTCCAAAATGGTGCCGAAAGCGCCACCATCGTCTGATCTACATATCTAGATCTAGGGTTTCTCGGAGCAGCACGAGTGAGTAGACGCGGGCTGCAATGGTGATGCCTTCAACAAGGCAACGACACATGAACATCGCCATTGCCCGCCGTTACCGGAGTTGGGGCTCGGTTTTCATCAGTATCTGCACCTTCCCAACTCGCCGTCGAGATCAACCGACCGACCCCATCCGTCGGAGGAGGCAGCCACCACCACTATGCCGGGGCCAGAGCCCCGGCATCTTCAAACTGCCTGGTGAATCCCAGGAGCACCATCAACGTCTGAGTATAGGGAGGAAGCAACATGCGAACTGTGGCCCAACCTATCCCATCTCGGTCTCGGCCGCCAACCACCGCCTTGCCGCGCACCGCCGCATGGCCATGAACTAGTCCTAGCGGACTCCACCGCGTCGAATCAGGCCGCTGCCGAGGAGAAGAACCAGCGCTGCCGCGCCTCCCGAGCTTTGCTGGGCATTGCCCACGACGAGGGTGGCGGCGAAGATTTGCATTAGGAAGAGGACGGGGGCGTAAGCACGGCCTGGCACCGCCGCGCTGGGGCGAGGTCGGGATCAGGGAAGGGTTAGGTCAAGCCAATAATAGAGCTGCACACAAAAGATTTGGATTTTCACCTAGCCAACAGAGCTATATAATAATTCTACCGATGTATAAGAATCACATGTATTATTTTATTCACCTATGTTCACAAGGTTGCATAACTCTATGTCTTTTGTTGGTCATGCATTCACACCATGCTATAAACTTTCCCGATAAATACAGACCGCTACAGTGCAAGCATTGACAAGAGAAAGAACTAAAGAAGCCTGGAGATTAGAAGAAGAAATTTCTGTATTTAATTGATCTGTTGAACAAAGAAAATTATTGTTTTCTTAATTTTATTGATTAGTGTTCTTAGTACCAACAAAAAAAATCGAAACAGGGCGAGACCCTGCCTCTACATCAATTGATGCATACATCCTTTTATGAATTCAAATGTATCACAAAACGTTTTTTACAACTTATTACATCTTACTGATCGCAAAGACTCTGGACAAAGATCAACCATCTAAAGAGAGCTATTGATATGAAACGCCTCTGCATCAACATGTCAATATTTGATCAGTACGCAAATATGCAAAGCTGCAACTATCTTGAAATGATCTTCGGGTATTTTTGTGATAATCATGATTTACGGATGCATTTCGTGAACATAAGACCAAATCATGAAATTACTTTCCAAACATGATATTCTCACGCATGTTACTTTGTATTAAATCCCAGGCACTTATTTGGTCACGTGTTGGTGCCTTGGTCCACTTGAATTCATATACAGAGGTTATACTGGTCGACACAGAATTCAAATCGAGGTAATTTTTTTTTTCGAGGTGGAAATCGATGTAATATGAACTTTTGCAAAACAGAAAGGCACACACCAAGATGGATGACATAAAATTTGGAGCGGGGAGTGGGATGAGTAAGCAATGGATACAAGCCGCCACATATACATGGAAAGTGGGATAATACAAAAAGAACGAAAACAGTATTTACATACGATGAAAACTAACCAGGATGACAATTCTTTTTAAAGGACCAAAACAGGCGGAGAGCAACACCCATCAACAAAACATAAACTATGTTCTCGAGCATAATAGCAGTCGGGCAGAAATAAATTATCAGCTTCAGTAATTTCGTCACATGCTCCTCGAGCTGCATATTCCACCCCTGATCATTCTTGGATCTTCCTCTTCACTGCAAATAGACATACATGTACTTAAAATAAAAATCAAGTGGCATTCATAACACACATTCAGCTTTTCAGTACTCACAACCGTAGACTTGTCATCAGAAGATGCACAGTGCTTGCTGAACCGAGACATGCAAAATGATTTCAGACTGAATTCTATATAGTGGAAGATTTTTTCTCTCTCTTTGTGATAATACATGGTACTTCAATGCATGTTCAGCAAGATCTAGTTAGTGTCTTCACTTCCTTGTCTAGTTTTAGGTTCTTATCTTCCTGATGATCAATGGGCAGCAACATATCAGGCATCAATGTCACCGTGGCTACATAAGTATCTGTCTCCAATGCATGTTTTCTCTCTCTCTCTTTTAACCAGTTTTAGTTTTGTGTCTTGCTTGCTTGCCTAGTTTTTAGCTTGCCACATTGATGGGAAGAGACCGATTGGGAATTACTAGTGTCATTGGATCTAGAGTATTCATATACCGGTTCCTTTGTATTCTTACAGGGTTCATTATGGTTACCTACTTCTACTTTTTCTTTCCCTTATACATGTGCGACTCATGCCTGTACTAAGCAGTCACCTTCTGGATATGCTGATAGTAATGGCAAAAGATCACAAGTTAACAACACAGGTCATTTACTGCTATGCCCTACGGTGCATTGTGAAGTAGGTATGTTCATTACTCATACATAGCACTACAACAACAAATCGACAAGTCTACATATACCCCAGTGTTCTCAGGATTCTGGACTTGGCTGTGGAGGGTGGGCTAGGAAGAGGACTGGAGTGTCCAAGAGCAGTGTGAATGGGAACATCAAGAAAAGCATGGAGTCTCTAGATTTCCTCTCGTAGCATTGGAGAGATCTAGTTCTATGTTTTTCTGATGCCTCCCATTCCTATTGTTCTTGAGTGCTCCTTCCCCTTCCTTTTAGCTTCCACAATTATCTTAGTTTTCTTTTTTTTGAAAAGGGGAGCGTAATTATCTTAGTAGGGGAGACAATAAATCTTAGTGTTCATTTAGACAGATGTAACTCTTCAAAGTGGGCCTAGGAGGAGGAAGAAAAGAGGGCCTAAGAGTTGTGGGAATGGGAACATGGAGGAAGAGTACTTTGATTCTTCAAAATTTCCCAATGCTTCCCATCCGTATGGTTCTTAAGTGCTCCTTCCTCTTTTTGGCTTACAAACAGTTAATTAGTTCCATGCTGTTTTGGCTCTTCATGCAACCAGAATAGCAGATATGGTACCACAATAACACATTCTGCTTTCTATTTGTGCCTGATCAAAGTTAACATAATGCGGACCTTAGTAAAGTTTATATCCCAGATTTCGATGACAATTATTTGAAAAGTGTATACAGCAAGGTATGATGCAAAAATGAAAGGCATTAAAAGATGCATGAAACTATATAAATCTTGAACAAACAAGAAAGGACACAACGTTGAGGTTGATAATAGCCTTTTGTTTTGGCAACTAGGTTGAAAATAAAAAAAAATATTGGCATGTATCTATTTCTTGTTCTTTTACTGTGTGACCATGTCAACTCCATGCATGAAAATAGACTGTAATATGAACATTGACCTTGTTTTCTCTTGTATCATTAGCTACTAACTTGTACAAACTGGGACATTCCACATATATCATCAACAAGCAAGCAACTTGTGCAACGTTGGGACATGGAAGATATATCATCAACTATATGTAGCAATAATGGAGATGAGGGAAAAAAAATGGAAGTTGCAGTATATCATGTAAAATTGGCAGACCAACTTACGTGAATTTTTTGGCAGGTTGCAGCTCCTAACATTCTACATTCAGTGCGAAGAAAGTAATTGCTATTACTCACTTACAAAAATTGACAAGAATAAAATGTTTATTGTCTTTTTTAAAGTGATGAAGCAATACTGGACCAATCAACCAATCCTCTCAAATCTCTATTTCTCCTGCTTATTCTGGATTAAGACTATCCTGGGATACTAGATGCTCCAGTAGATGCACTCACAGTTGAAACTTGAAAGGAAAATGTTTGTGCTGAACCAACAAGTACAGTAAATTCATATTGACTAGATCATAGATGGCTTGAAGCAGGTGTTCGATGTCTCCACCAAGATGGTGGTCGGCAACGGTGATACCGCCCTCTTTTGGGTGGACAAATGGCTTGATGGGAAGGCCATCAGGGAATTTGTGCCAGAATTTCTCGCGCTAGGAAGCGTTGTATGGTGAGAGAGGCACTAGTGGAGCGCCGTTGGATTGCCGATATTCAGGGCGCGCTCACTTCGCTAGCCCTTTGGCAATACGTCCACCTGTGGAGAAGGGTGCAGGATGTGTCACTTTCGGCGGCGCCCGAAACACTCTCGGGTCTCTGTCATGCATGCCTGGACTGTTGCTGGATGGGTGATAGGCTGGCGAGACGAGGGCTACCACACCTGCCACTCTGCCGTGACCAGTCAGAGGAGACCATGCAGAATCTCCTCGCAGGTTTCCCTTTCTCGAGGTCAATCTGTTACAAGGTGCTTTTGTGGATCAGATCCACGGCTGCGCCACCGGTTGCGGAGGATGACTTCGTGGAATGGTGGCTGAAGGCGGCCAAATCTACCCCCGGGCGATGCGTAAGGGCACTTCGTCGCCCGTTGTGCTCATGGCTTGGTGGAAACTAGAAGCATCACAATGCAGTTGCCTTCGACAACGTGACACCTAGCATGAGCGGTTTCCTTGCCACAATTCGATCCGAGGCTCGGTCTTGGGTTGCCACCGGCGCGATTGGCCTAGCGGCCTTGATCCCCGGTGCCCCATAGGTCTAGTGGGTCGAGTTGTATGGTGGGGTGTTGGCTCGTCCTGAGCTTGTACATACTTGTGTAGAAACTCACTTTTTTATCAATGCAACGAAATACAATGCCTTTTGCATTTTCACAAAAATAGATGGCTAGAAGGCCAAGAAATTATTAGTGCATAATATCTTAGTACACATTAGGGTTTGTGGTTAAAGTTTGCCATCCTAGTTTCAGTTCTCTATTTTCCGAACACAGCAAGTTTGCCATCCTAGTTTCAGTTCTCTATTTTCCGAACACAGCAAGTTTGCCATCCTAGTTTCAGTTCTCTATTTTCGGAACACAGCTTGCTGAACTCTTCACCTCTTAGACCAAACATGCAATCATTGTTTCTTGTAGAATCTAATAGTATTATTAGTTACTACCTCCATTCAGAAATATAAGCCTTTTTAGAAAGCTAATTTATCTTTCTAAAAAGGCTTACGTTTCGGAACAGACGTAATATTAAACAAGATTTCAGATATGTTTGAAATTCACCCGTGTGCCTCTGACACACACAATTCCCTATGCAACCAAATCGTGAATTGAGCAATGGCTTGAAAGTTTTAACATCTTTGTGGACAATGTTACTTCCGTCAATAATAACTCTAGATATGCATATGTGGAAGATCTCTCAATTCATCTCTAGACGTGGTGCCCAGCACATTAACTGTTATAATTGATCTATGCTACATCCTTCATGCACAAGGTGCATTCACTATTTCCAATCGTGTACCACTACATCATCTATTTATAGGCCTATCTATATGTATCAAAAACTTTGGTCAAGGAACTTCATAGTCAAACTCCTGAGTTAAGCCAGGAAGAGGAAGCAAGATAGGTTTTAAGAGCAGTAGGAGCGGGAACATGAAGGTTCTAAGTTTTACATTGTTCAACATGGTATGTGATGACTCTCTCCCCTAAAAAAAACAGTGTAGGAAAGTTACAGTGAACTTGTGCGTCACAGAGACCGTAAATATCGAACATACATAGCTAAACAAACAAGAAGTAATGTGCTAAATTTATGTGTCTGTCCATTGCTCACTAGTCACTCATGTAAAACATTGCAACAAAAGCTCAAAGAATAAATCATTACAGTAACTACAGGCTGGAATGTGTGAAAGAGAAGTTGTATACACAGTTGGAGGCATTAGAATGAAAAAAAAATAGAGGGTGGGAGCAGTTACGTATGAGATGAACTTAGAGATATCATACATATTTATTATTAAAACCTTTAAAACAAAGCATTCGTATACCACTTCTACACCAGAAATGACATGACGTACCAAGCAAAATTAGAATTTAAATAGAATATACTAAGTGGCACTAAAAGCTGAGAAGACATATTTGTTGCTTTTGTTACCTCTAGTGTCAGCAGCTAGCAATATTACAAAGATGAATCTTTAATCAATGGATGGTCGATGAGCTTACAAAAAAGTGTACATGTTGAGCGAAAGCAGTCTATACTATGTGTCTATGCCAGAAAATATTGATGATTTTCTTGCAAGGGATTGCGCACACACACACACATATTATGACATGACAATCGTTTCGCTGAAGCTATATGGGTGTTCGCCTTTTTAAAATATTTTCCATATGTCATGTGTATCTCATTTTCCACTGTTGCCCTCACTCTTACAGAATCCAAAGGAACACCTCCCAGCCATTCTGTTTACCTTGCAATGCAAGTCTATAATCAGGACTACACTATAGTTTTTTGGATATGGTGAATGGTGATATGCATTTGCATAAGATTAACTCCCTATAAGTACAAGTGTTAGATCAATTTTAACAGTAGGCCCCATGTGTCCACTACCATCATTGAATGTCATGTCCTTTGGTGCAACCTATAGAGTGTGTGTTTATTGCCCATAGGCCGCGGTAATGCACCAAAAGATGTTCATATCTACCATACAATTCATAAAGGATTGCACAAGAGTTGAAACATCTTACATGAAGGACATGTTTGGTTCCTAGCCACAATTTACCAAGCCAAAGTGTGGTTAGCTATAAAAGGGTGGCGAGCCACAAAATTGTGGCTTAAAATATTGAAGCTAAACTTTGGTTAAACTTGGCAAAAAAGTTGAGTCTATAACAAATGGACCATACATGCAATAAAGTGTGGCAAGCCAAAGTGTGGCAAAAACCAAACACATGCCAAATAAACTATGGCTGTCAAATTTTGGCTGGGCAAATTGTGGCTAGGAACCAAACATGCCTGAAGTTCTGAAATCTTTTGGAGTCTTAGCTAGGAAGAAGATGAGAGTTTAAGTAGATAGAACAAGATATTTGTAAGCATATATCAATATGATGTATCCTTGAGGTTAAGTTTAGAAAAAGGAAGAAAAGAAAGCTAAATGCAGTAGGAATGTGAAACACAGAGGAAAGTGTGAGCTTTCCATGCTTTCCGCCTGAAGGCAAGGCTTGGGAGTCTGCCAGTGTCGTCGTCAATTTCTGTATTGAAAAGAGCTCCTTCCTCTCACATTGGCTTTTGGGTGGTCGGTTTTTTATGCACCGAATATGCTGCTTTAGCACGTCCACTGTACTTGCATGACCAACAGTTAGTCTCAAGTCGTGGTGATGGCTTGTCCCTACCATATAGAATGCATCATCATATTCAAAATTTTAAAAGAGCTTATATGTACTGAGCACATCAATCTAACACAAGATGCATATGTGTGCGAGTTGCAAGACATAAAAAGTATAGACAGCTTAAAAAAAGGATGGCCACATAATTTCAGTGTGTGGCATTGAGAACAAGTAAGAGCATCTCCACCGGCGCCCCTAATATAGTCGCCGGCAGGCACCGGCACTCTCGTATGGGGCGCGCTGGCACAGCATCCTCCATTTGGGGAAGCTGCTCCCACATCGGCGCGCCCCATATGACAACCACGATAGATAATTTGAATTGAAAACTCAAACAAAAGCATAGAAATTTAAAGTTTGAGCCAACACACGGCCACCAAATTCGAATAGGTTTTCGAATATGAAGTTTGGTCCAACATACGGCCACCGAATCACCATCTCTGGCTGAAAAAACAACTTCGGCTTCCAAGCCAACTGATCAGATGAACTGGGTCAAGGGTGGCTCAACCTCGACGACTTCCTCATCGGCGGCGAGCCCCGGCCGCAGCTCCGCCGCTGCAACAGGATCCACGGGAGGCACGAACCTCGACGGTGCTGGCGGAGACATGAACGTGGAGGGTGCCGACGGAGACATGAACGTTGCCAGCGGAGACCTCCACCTCGTACCACGAGTGCCGCTGGAACGCCTGCGCGTCGTCGTCCTCGTCGTGGTCACGCCGGTGTCGGCGTCGATCAACTCCTCCTGGACCTCCTCCTCACCTTCGTCCTCCTCGGCCTCTTGTTCGTACTCGTCGACGGGGGTTCGTAGGCTTGGCCGCGTATGAAGCCGGTGATGATCTCGTCCCCGGCGACAATCTACGCAACAAGTTACCTACTTTCAGTCGCCGCCGGTGTCTACGATGCATATATATATATATATAACATATAAAAAGTAAGGAAACTCACCTCGTCCTCGTCCATGGACACGCCGGACGCGCTGCCGAACACCTGGTGGGTGCGTCGGGGAAGAGGTCGCGGGGAAGGCCAGTGCCGTCTGTCACGTGGCCGTCGGTGCGGTGCGGGTCAGGCGACGAGCTCAGGTCGACGGGGAAGCGAAAGACACCGCTGCCCCTCGGCGCCAAATCTGGCGAGAACGGCATCTACAGGATCGACGGCCCCTCCGTGTAGTACCCCGGTGACGACGGTGAGCTCGAGAAGTTGCTGCCGGCGGGATGCTGGCTCCACTCGGCATGGCCGCCGCCCAAGCAGAGGAACGCTTCCGCAGCGGACGCCGCTTTCGCTGCCTCAAGAGCGGCGACACGGCGCCTTTTGCGGTCGGCCGTCACAAAGGAGCAACGACGTTTCTCCTCCTCCCACTCCTCCTGCGACATGGTCACCGGATTCTCCTTCGGTGTCATAGTGCGCGGCTTCGGCGGCGCCTTCGTCGGCGCCTTCGCTGCCTTCGCCGGAGCCTTTCTCTTCGGTGGCATGGCGGCGGCGAGGGTTTTTCAGGTTGGAGGCTAGATGGGAGATGGAGCGGCGGGCGGGAGAAATGAGCGGCGGAGGGGACGGGGTTTTGGTGGAAAAGATGTATAATTTTGGGAAGTGTGGCTGACAGGTGGCTCCCACGCCCAAAATTTTCCGCCTCGCGAGGCGCCGGCGCGCCCGATTCGCGCCCTTCACCAAGGGGCCGGCACGGGGTTGCCGGCGCTTCTATTGGGCTCGAAAAAGCGCCGACGCTATTTGGGGCGCGCCGGTGTGAGCCTATTTTCGCTCCCGGACCCCAAAACGCTATCGAGGCCGCTATGGGGTGCGCCGGTGGAAATGCTCTAAGTGCGTACCCATTTGGTCTATGTCAGGGCATACCCAGTGCTGAAAGGTCCCACACATTATGGGGTCTGGGGAAGGATATATATGTCACTAATCTATTTTTTGCACAGAACTGAGCTCAATATAGACTCTATATCCATAGAAAATGGAGTAGAAAGTGGAGAAAAAACATAAGGAACAGTCCATTAACATGAACATTTAATAGCCTATGTGAAAGTAGCTAGAAAAGGGCACACCCTCCTTGATTCTTCTAACTCTGTGGCGAATCTGCTAATCATGACGTCACCCTGCTGTTGAGGAGATCCTAGTCGAAACAAAGCTCTGGATGCTCAAAAGTGTTGTGTCACAGCCTGTACGCATGCCCACCTGATATTTGATCTTCTGCGTGTTGTCCATATAGGTTTCTCCTTTTTGCATGTCTTGCCTTGTTTTTGGTCTGGCTTTTCATTTCTATTCGCATTTTCCGTTCTTCTTTGTCTGTTTCAGAAGGCAACTGCATTGTGATGCTTCTAGTTTCCAATACAGGTAATTGCTTCTAATACAAAAATAAGCGGATTATGATGCGTGTTTCAGAAAAAATAAATTAGTTAGTATATGTAGTTAAAATTTTATTCGAACCGACTTACCGCTACTATTTCTAGTCAGCCAAAACATGGAGTCATGGGGCATCGGAAGTAAATGGAGAAATATATCGATTAGCAAGAAACCTAGTAGGAGTACAATGTTACTGTTGTTTGGTGAATCGAGACTTGACCGTCTACAATGCAAGCTACTTTCGAGTACCTGGAAATATTCATCACCCTCAGTTATCCTGCTTATTTTGAATTAAGCATGTCCTGGTAAAATTAGATGCCTCAGCCAATGCATACACGGTGGAAATAAATATGTTCTTGCTGACTTTAGGATGAATAAATGAACATAACAATCCATCAGTTTGTTGTTCTTCCAAGGAATGGTGATTATGTGTTCCTTCATAAATGAAATAGACGGACTGGTTTTCTTGTCTAGCTTTGCTTTCCAGTGGTAACAGAACAAACTGTTTATTGGGACTCTGATTCCCTGGGATAATCATACATGACAACTTAACCGTATTAATTAATTGTGCAACTCTATGATTAACGAAGTTGGAAAATACATGAGAAGTTGACACTCGGTTATTCACAAGTAGACTATTTACATGTAAACCAAGTAATGAATGATACAATGCTTGTCAAATAAGTGTGCACAAAGTCCACGATTAGGTCATAATATATGTGATGTGCCATCTACTTCACTCTTAATAATGTACCAAGAGAATGTGTACTTTTCTTTTCTTTCTTTGTCCTGTAAATGCACATCATGGAGTTAAATTATTTACATTAACTGTCATGTGGACCACTATCATGTGTCATTGAATGCTATTTCCTATGGTGCAACACAGGGTGCATTCATTTCATCGCTTTTATCACAGGGTCTCATTGAAGTCTAGAGCAATGCACTATAAGCCTATATATACCTAGGAACATTACATGTATCATTCAACACTTTGGCCTCCTATTTTAAAATCGTGGTGTTTAAGGGATAGAGAGTGAGCCGGGAAGAGGAAGAAAGAGAGTCTCCAAGATCAGTGGGAATAGGAACATGGAGGAAAACCTAGAGCTCAATTTGTCCTCCAATACTGGAGGTAACAATTTTCTTTGTGTTTTCCCGATGCCTTCTATTCCTATCGTTCTTAGAACTCCTTCCTCTTCCCTTTGGCTTGCACATTTACAGTTAGGGGAGAAACCAGAGAGTTCCAATGCTTAGGTTTAGGTGATGAAGTGTTGGAAGTGAGTCGGGAAGGGGATGAAAAGAGGGTCTGAGAGCATTGGGCATGGGAACATGGAGGAAAGCTAAAAACTCTTTGCCTCTAAACCAGGGGCTGAGATCACATGTTTTCCTGATGCCTCCCATGCCTATTGTTTTCATATGCTCCTTCCTCTTCCTTTTGACTTGCATATGAGTACACATTTTATTTAACAATTAAGTGAATGTTGTTTGGTTAGGATGGTTTTATTCGTAATATTTCTAACTAGCCATCATCTTGAGACTAATAAATTATAAAAAAGTGAAAAGATAAATGAAAAAACATGTTTTAGTGAAGGAACATCAATAGATGAATTATTAAGACCCCTTGGCAAACTTGACTTAATCCAGTGTGCTCAAAGACTTTCATTTCACTACTGTTTTATTAGTGACAGGAAAATACTCCAATGATTTGCTTACCTAATTAGGTTTTGAGGGTGAATTGGGAAGAGGAAGAAAACAGGTTTTATAAGCAATGTGCATTGAAAGGAGGGGGAAAGCAAACTCAATTCCTTCTGATTTTAGAGGTCTGGTTTGTTTTGGCTCTTTCCCGGTGCCTCACATGCCTATTGTTCTTTGGTGCTCTTTCCCTCTCCTTTTGGACTTGCAAAATTTCTTTGCCAACTCCTAATTTCCTGGTCAACTCTAATACAGATAAAACTGTCCAAATTTTGTATCATGCACTAACTCAGGACAAAACCCGCCGATAATTCTATATATAACAGCCCTTGGCCAATCAGCAAACAAGCCTGTCACCAACAATTGTCTAATATCTTTGCAGTTTTGCAGCACCAGTAGCACGGAGTGTCGCGCCGGAACTTTTACAGTCTTAAAAATTAAACGGCCCAATTGCTCAAATATAAGGCTTAACCAGCTTGCAGCCCATCTATTCCTCAATCCTCATACATGGCCAATTTTTAAATAGTATGTGTATATGCCTCAAAACATGTTCGTGAACTGCACAAAACCATTCACACGATTTCCTGTCCAAAGATGCATCAATGATATCTTACAAAGCAATAGTACCTATCATGAAACTGAGGCAGCGGCTTGGCTTAACCAGGTGCAAAAGGGCTTAGAGATGTCACTCCCATGACCTGGGATGTGCACTACATGTTATCTTTTTAATTTGTAATGAGCTGTACCTCCTAGAGGCATGTAACAAACTCTATCTTTTCAATGATTCCTTTATGTTTTCTCGGGAAAAAAAAATCTCCCCTGGAAGCCAACATTAGCATCTTCAACATTGGCCTCCACCTCAGTGGGATTGTAATTCTGTAGTGTACTCAGAAGAACACAGTTCAGAGTTAAGATACCAAGCTTCTATCCAGTCCTATGCTCATTTTAACTATTAGAAGGACCCATTTTGGGAGAAAAATGCATCAGCCTGTTGTAATCTCAGTTAAGATCAGAAAGCAAGCACTCAGGCAGCTAACATATCAATCTTGTGATAAGCTGATAAATGGTAGTTGGTCATGAGAGCAGTGGCCGGCCTTGAGAAAAATGTTTGCGGGGAGCTAAAAGACAAAAGAAATAAACCATTGCTTTGTAGACTTGAAAAAAACTCATATTTATATTTGGCCAGATTGGTTGCAAAATTTATGTGCAGATCCGCAGTTCAAACAAGAATAAAAGCCCCAATTACAATTCGAGATTGAGGATGATGTGCTCGTACTGGAAAATACCTAACTACTAGGAATAAGGACAGAGGGATGGGCCGGTGGAGCCGTGTAGGGGATAAATGCCATGAATCAGCGACGGAGCTGCGTGGTCTGATACTCTGATGGTCTCCACTCTCCACTCACCATCCAGTTGCTCCTTCTCATCGCCAGCCGCCTGTTCGGGGGGTGTGGGCCTGGTGGGGTCGCTGGCAGGGTCTCTGCTACTGCGAGCCAGCATTCTCATGAGCCATGTGTGATTTTTCAAATGAGCCTACGTCCCAAGGCCCGTTCGCTGCAGCTTGGAGGGGCTGAATGCTCCACTTATTTCCAAGCTAATATAACTACTAGCCGGTAACTGAAAAAGTTAGTTTGGGCAGGTCCGCGTTGCAAGACACCACTTTACAGATATTGTTTGATCTGTATCAATGCTTGTCAAACAGAGAACTGACTAAGGGAACTAAAATCTAGAGCAGATTGAGCTGTGTGTAACAAAAAAAAAATGCCATGTGTTAGGGATCAAAATCTTCATTGTATCATCTATGCAACTGAAATAAACACATTATTCCCAACTTTAAAGTTACACGTTAAATTAGTTTAGTTATTGATTAGCACAAAAGTATCACGTGGTGCACTATCAGAATTTATGAAAAAAATCATGTACATATTAGAGCTACAGAAATTTCGAATTATAATTGCAGGAGGTCATAGGTTTTAACTAGCTTGAAGCTTCAAAGTATTCTTAAGTATGTTAGGCCCTGAAGATTGATTGAGGGACTTTAGCTTGCGAAAAATATATGTACATATCACTTCCTCACTGCCAACTGCATACATTCCATTAATAATGCATATTGCCATCTTACTGTTTCTAGCTTGAGTATCCAATAGTTTAAGACTGCCTAAGCTCAAAACAATATCAGATCATGCATGTTCAATTGGTCACCACATTAGCCAAAGTTACGATTACTTTATATCTTGATCGGTCTGTTGATTAGATGCATTCCCTAACGTAAGAACTTTCTATGTTATCTGCCATAACTTTAGACACACTTTCAGATGAGTAAAGTGCATAATTAGGAAAGTCAAAGTATGAAGGAAAGATAGCTCAATTTTTTATAAGTTTACAGGATATAAAAATGCACTTCATCCACTGTTCGTCTATAGGCTAGGTTAGTTATGGTTATTAACTCATCTTCCTAAGAGAAGTTGGGCATCTCAATTACAAACGGCAAGTTATAGAGAAGTAAAAGCTCTTAGTGTGGAACTGTGGACTCCACACTAGAAACTTCCACTAGCCCACGGGAAAAAAATAGAGCACAGTTCAAGAATACATGATGCATGTTTTTCTTATGGGAACCTCTAATATTCATATGTTTAAAGGCTCATATTGTTAATTGGAATTTTCATGTGGTCGCAGCAGGCCATCTTTATTTTGAGATAATATTCGATTGATTCTTGTGATCTTCCATCAGACACACTATTCTCTGTTCATCCACCTAGTTCATTATGCAGACACTGAAGAATGCATGCTTTATTGTCCTTTCCATTTTCAATAAATACACATTCATGACCTGTTATAACTTATAAATCTTTTGGTTTCCTAGATGAGCATGAAGAAAGTGCTATAGTCTCTCCAAAGTATTCTATGGTCACTAAATGATATGCAGTATCGTGCACCATGCAGTTCACAAGAGTATATAAACCTGAGAAAACTGCAGGCAACAGTTTAAGCTTCTTACTCTTGAACTTTTGGAAGCATAGACATAGGCCTTCAAGGTGAGCCAAGAAGAGGAAGAAAGAGATTTTCTAAGGGCAATCGGAATGGGAACATGGAGGAAACCTTGAGCTATCCATCCACACCCCTAGAACCGATGGTGGTTTCTCAGTGTTTCCCATTGCCTCCCATTCCTATCGTTCTTAGGTGCTCCTTCCTCTTCCTTTTAGCTTGCTTAATTGTCTTCAAAAATAATATGCTCATTCAGATGATGAGGAAGTAAAGGCGAGTCCAGAGAGGAAGAAAAGACCACCTAAGATCATTGGCTATGGAAGTATGGAGGAAAGCCTAAACTGCTACTGTTTTCCTCTCCAATTGGGGTTCAGTATCTGTTTCAGTGTTTTTCCCCCTTCCTTTTTGACTTGCAGAACAAAGTTCTCAAAGTGTAAACAGACAGCTTGGTCCTTGGTGCCTTCATGGTTTGGTATACCGCGATTGGTCCCAGCGTGCCAAAGCGCAACAGATAGCTCAATACACATGCCAAATTGCAATTGAACTGTGTAATATGATGATTAATGTGACCAAGAATCTGAATGATAATAGCTTCACTGAATTTTATCCCAAGTGACATACATGGAGATAGGATGTCATGTGAATTTTACAACAGATCCAAATCAACGTCATAGATAGTAGAAGAGGATGATATGAAGAAAGGGCACTCACAGTTGAGAGCTGGTTTGCCGCCTTACTTGGTCCTGGCTGCACCGAAATCGAGATGGTCCATGGACCATGCACCGAGCATTCATCATCCTCAGCACGTGCATCGCCGCCGCACCGATGCACCGCCACACTCCGTATGCCTGACTAAGACTCGCCGTTCAGGCCTGCTCCGCGCACTTGAGTAGGCGAGTGGGGGAAGGTCGGAGGAGGCTTACTCGAGGTCGCTGTTGAAGTTGAGAGCCGAATGCGGCAAGGTCGACGGCGGCGAGCAACTTTATTTTTCTCTTTTTCATTAGGGAGAGGAGAAACAACTCTGCCACCGTTTCGGGTTCGGGCTTTGCGATCGCAGGTACGCATTGCTGCATTGGGCTGCCCCAGTGGAGAAGCCTATAGACTCATTGGGCGACTTGTGTAGCCTTTTTAATTGGGTTGGGCCACTTATTTTAACATCTCTCATGTGTTGGACAAATATTGTTCTGAAAACATTTCGGTCCCCTCACCACAGTCTGCCACCGTCTCTTTGCTGAATTCCTGCTGTATTTCATCTTGCAAAGATTGATACCATGAAGAAGATGTCTCCAAGAGATCTCATTGTAATTCTTAGTTGTAGGAGTTATTTTGTAATTTCTTGGATAACATATCTAAATGGGTGTACCTATAATGGTTGTGGGTATGAATAAATTTACATGTGTTTCTCAAGAAAGAAAACAAATATTTCAAAAATAAATAGTTCTTGTATTGGAAAAACATGTTTCCAGATAGGGTGCACAAATTGAAGAAACTATTGTTATGTATAACCTGTTGAATGTGCTTCAGTAGTCATACTCAGTTTTTTGTCCCGATGGCAACTGTAGATCTAGATACTTCGTTGTATCATTTCACAAAAAAAATGCTCTGGCAGTTCTGAAAGTAAAGTGTTCTACCATTCAAGGTGTGGAACTTATTTGAAAAAATTGGCATCATGAAAAATAAACGAGACAAAATAATCCTATGTAAGCTCATACAATGTCTGCGACAGTAAATGGCCAATTTAAAAAGGAAAAAAAATTAACCAACTAATATTAAAGCTTGTATCAGGAAATCCGTTCAAACTCAAGATCAATCCATAATTTTACTCAGTCCACTAGGTTGCGCACCGGTCGAGGTCTGTGTCAGGGTAATGTCGCATCATTGTTGCATTTGCGGTTAGTCCATGATAGCTGAGCACTAGAAAGAATTAATTGAACAATTGTGTTTCGGTTGTGCACTGTTGAAGATGACAGCGTTGAAAATTATGGATCAAACGGATAACGCATGAGGCCCAGGGTTGCAAGCAGTAATATAGCAAAAAAAAGTTTCGAGAATAGATTGCATATTCGTGTGAGATGCAAGCCAGTCCAGTTCGAGCGAGTTAGACTGGCTGACCACAGATCATACTTAAATTTGATCAAGCTGAACCAACATGTATAGGAACGATACATGTAGTACATGAACTGGAACTGATAATCCCGATTTTATATTCTTTCTAGGAAAGGTGGTTATATTGGTGTTCCTTTGTACAATAAAAAGTATGGATCAGTTTTGTTGTCTAGCTTTGCTTTCCAATTGTAAGAGAATAGTGTTTCTTCGGCCTTTCATTCCCTGGGGTAAACATACATGGTATATCACTGCATTCTCTACTTACCTATTTCATATAGGAACTTAATGGTACTGCCTCCGTTCCTGAAAAGAAGCCGTATATATTTTTAAAGTTAAATAATGTAAAGTTTGACCAAATCTATAGATAAAACTATCAACTTTTGTAATATTCTATATATATACAATGAAAATAGATTAAATGACAAATATAATATGATTAATTTGACACTATAGAGATCGATACTTTTTTATAAGTATGATCAAACTTCACATAGTTTGACTTTTAAAATAACTTCTATAGAATGGCAGGTTGTATTAATTAATTATGCTACTCTGTGGTCAATGGAGGTTTAAAATACATGAGAGATTGACACTTGATTGACAAGTGAACAAAGTCATGAATAGTGAAAAGCTTCTCAAACAACTATGCCCAAAGTTCATGATTAGGTCATGGCTTATGTGATAATGCCATCTTCTATATCATTTGTCTTCACTCTCTATAAGATATTAAGAGAATGATGGATTTGCTTTTTCCCTATAAATGCAAAAGACAGGGTTAAACCCTTTACATTGACTATTACATGGACCCACTATCATGTGTCATTGAGTACTCTATGTCCTATGGTGCAATGTATGGTGGGTTCATTTGTTTTGCTTTCTTCACATGGTTCGGTGAAGCCTAGAGCAATGCACTTTAAACCTCTATATAGCTTGGAACATCACATGCATTGTTCAACAATATGATTTTAAGGGATGGACAATGAGTCGAGAAGAAAAAGAAAGAGTGTATCTAAGATCTGTGGGAATAGGAACATGGAGGAAAACCTAGAGCTCAATGTGTCCTCCAGTATTGGGGGTAAATATTTGCTTTGTGTTTTTCCGATGCCTCCTATTCCTATCGTTCTTAGTACCCCTTCCTATTCCTTCTGACTTGGATAGTTAATTTAGGGGGGAAACCAGAAACTTTAAATGAATAGATTTATATGATGACCTGTTGGGAGTTGGGAAGAGGAAGAAAAGAGGGTCTGAGAGCATTAGCCATGGGAACATGGAGGAAAGCTAAAACTATTCTTTGCCCCTAGGACTAGGTGCTGAGTTTTGTTTCCCATGTTTTCCCGATGCCTCCCATGCTTATTGTTCTCAGATGCTCCTTCCTCTTCCGCTTGGCTTGCGCATTATTTTACTAATCAAAACATTTTCTTAGATGGTGAGGCTTTGAGGGTGAACTGAGTAGAGGAAATAGAATACAATATACAATCAGTAGTCATGTGAACATAGAGAAAAGGATAATTTTATTTTGTTCTAGATTTAGAGGATGTTATTTATTTTACTTTACTAAAACAAAACAGTGATTATTTAGTTAGTAATTTATAGATTATCAACAAATCGAAGTTTAGTCTGTCTAAGTTTTCTTATTGCGAACCAAAGTAACTTGTAGATTTTTCTGCCAATTTAGATCAACTCTAATTTACATTAACCTTACTTAAACTAGTACATGACGAAATAGATCTAGGTAACTCAGTCCAAAATCTGAAGAGAATCTTACATAAACCGTTACCTATTTGGAGCTTTGGACTGTAAGTAGTGCATCAGTATGTCATCATCGGTTTTACGAATCTTTGCAGCCCCATTAGCATGGAGTGTATCACTGGAAGTTGTCACTGGAAATTTTAGCAATTCAACATTCCAGCCATCCAAGCATAAGGCCTAACCAGCTCATATAGGGGAACTGGGAATTTGGTAGTGGGTCTAATTCTTGTTCATTGCAGGTTCCATATATAGTGTATGAATCCGCCTCAAAGTATGTCAGTGAAATGAATAAAAACCTCTGGACAATTTCTTATCTAAAGACCGCAGTTATTTTTCCTTAACATTTAACTAACATATCGGTCAAGCCATCATTAGCATCTTCACCATTGGCCTCCACCTGCGTGGGATTGTAATTGTATAGGGTACATTCTCAAATGAAGATAGCCACATGTTAATATACCAAGATAGGAATTGAGGCCTCCAAAAATGGTCTTATCCACTTCTAAGCTCAGGTCAAAAATTATATGGGTCATACTTTGAAAAGAAGAAAATTGGTAAAGTTCAGTGGAACTGCAGTAAGATGTAAAATTATAACTAGTTACTAGCTTGGAATTATTTTTAGGTAGACGACCAGTAAATATTGATTCAGGAAATTTAGTATGAAAGAAATATTATAGATGAATAGCACTCTCACTACAAGTGCATGTATTGCAGATCATGTTTTATTTATGAGCACATCATATGAGACAATAAGACAACAATAAACCATGTGTTTTTTCAGAATTATTGGATACCTCTAGCCCTTAAAAGCTTCGATGCATTTACTAATATACAAATGCTATAAACTATGTGTCATACCTTCAAAGACATTAATTCTCACATGTATAAAATACAAAAAATCTATAAAAATACAGTCAAAATATGTGGAGATCTAAAACAATTAAGAGAACAGGACATATAATTGTGCATTTACTTCATTGCATCATTTGAGGTAGCTAGGCTAGGTCTTAACTCATCTACCTGCCGAGAAGTTGGATGTGTCAAGTATAGACTGCAAGTTGCAAAGCAAGTAAAATCATTAGTTTGGACTCCACACAAGGAACTTCATCAGTTCCTACAGGAACAAAGTGCAGATCAGTTAAGCATACTTGATATATATTTTGCTCCTATGAAATCCCTAATATTGATGGGTTAAATGGATCATATTGTAAATTTTTAACTTTCTTGTAGGCCTTTTTGGACTGTGAAATATTATTTGGTTGGTTCTGGTGATCTTCCATCAAATGCACTATTCCACTTTCCTCCACCTATATCTCATTGAACACAACAATTGAATGCATGCTTTCTTTTCCTTTTCACCTTCATTAAATGCATGTTCATTTTCAGGGACAAATCTTTCTCTTTCGCAGATAAGCATGAGAATATGTATCCCGATCTTCTACCTATAGTTGGGAAATCCAACTCGGCTCACGGGTGCATATGAACTCGTTATGTAAAAATGCATTTTAAAATGTCAAAAAAATTAAACTAAAATTGTGCATGTATATTTAGACATTCTATGTTCGCACACAAGTTTTCGGGAAAAAGAATTTTTTGTGTCCCGTGTGAAAAAAACATAAATTTTGATGCTCCAACATGACTATATACAAGAATTTTTTTTGTGTTTTTTATACAAGACATATAAAATATTGTTTTCCCACGAAAACTTGTGTACGAACATAGAATATGAGGATGTACACCAAAATTTTATTTCATATTTTTTAAACAATTTTACATTTTTTTATAATAGGTTCATATGCACCTATGAGCCAAAACACCACCTCCCTACATTTGTCCCATGTTAGCAATAGAGTCCCCATGGCCCATTGATTAACTGATATGCAGTTGTGCACGATGCAGGTGTTCACTCACCGGATTCTGTTTAGCCTACTCTAGAGCACTTTTTTTTTCGAGAATACACCCTGGAAGGTGTATCAATCGCATAGAAGAAAGGCCAAGACGGCCGGTACAACTCCACGCCACGATACAACGCCACACCACGATACAACGCCAAGCGGCAAACAACAAACCCTGAACACACCCGATGATAAACGACTCTTCTTGCCCAACATTCTGCCACGAATGGCGAGAAGAGGAGCACAAGGCTTCAGGATCGCGTCACGAACCAAGCAAGACAACACCGACTCGATCTCGGCTCCAAGGCAACCCAGACCAACGTACCTCCCCTCATGCGCCTAAAGGAGTCGGCGAGAAGAAGGCAGGGTCTTGACGGACTTGGGGAAGACATCGAACGGAGCATCTGCCATGTCGTACATTGCGCCCCGGAAGCGCAAGCCTTGGGCCGCGGCCACCACCTGCAGCACATCACCAACCCCAAACTCCGAAAGCCGCATCGGTCCCTCCTCGATGGCCTGGACGACGTCTTCAAGAAGATAACGACACCTTGGTGCCGCGGCCGCCTGGTCCGGTGAACCGGACCAAGGGTTTCCCCTGGCATCAGAGGTAAAGGAAGGCACGGTGAAGGCCACGACCACGCCTTCAGCAAGGTAACGGCGCCCGCAGGCGTCGCCGTGGTCAGCATCGGCCACCGCTGATGGCGTGTATTTCACACGTTCGTTGGGCAACCCCAAGAGGAAGGTATGATGCGCACAGCAGCAAGTTTTCCCTCAGAAAGAAACCAAGGTTTATCGAACCAGGAGGAGCCAAGAAGCACGTTGAAGGTTGATGGCGGCGGGATGTAGTGCGGCGCAACACCGGAGATTCCGGCGCCAACGTGGAACCTGCACAACACAACCAAAGTACTTTGCCCCAACGAAACAAGTGAGGTTGTCAATCTCACCGGCTTGTCTGTAACAAAGGATTAACCGTATTGTGTGGAAGATGATTGTTTGCAGAGAAAACAGTAGAAACAAGTATTGCAGTAGATTGTATTTCGAGTAAAGAGAATTGGACCGGGGTCCACGAGTTCACTAGAGGTGTCTCTCCCATAAGACGAACAAGCATGTTGGGTGAACAAATTACGGTTGGGCAATTGACAAATAAAGAGAGCATGACCATGCACATACATATCATGATGAGTATAGTGAGATTTAATTGGGCATTACGACAAAGTACATAGACCGCCATCCAACCGCATCTATGCCTAAAAAGTCCACCTTCAGGTTATCATCCGAACCCCCTCCAGTATTAAGTTGCAAAGCAACAGACAATTGCATTAAGTATGGTGCGTAATGTAATCAACAACTACATCCTTAGACATAGCATCAATGTTTTATCCCTAGTGGCAACAGCACAACACAACCTTAGAACTTTCTCGTCACCGTCTCGGTGTCAATGCGAGCATGAACCCACTATCGAGCATAAGTACTCCCTCTTGGAGTTAAAAGCATCTACTTGGCCGGAAGCATCTACTAATAACGGAGAGCATGCAAGATCATAAACAACACATAAGCATAACTTTGATAATCAACATAACAAGTATTCTCTATTCATCGGATCCCAACAAACGCAACATATAGAATTACATATAGATGATCTTGATCATGTTAGGCAGCTCACAAGATCCGACAATGATAGCACAATGGGGAGAAGACAACCATCTAGCTACTGCTATGGACCCATAGTCCAGGGGTAGACTACTCACTCATCACTCCGGAGGCGACCATGGCGGTGTAGAGTCCTCCGGGAGATGATTCCCCTCTCCGGCAGGGTGCCGGAGGCGATCTCCGGGATCCCCCGAGATGGGATCGGCGGCGACGGCGTCTCGGTAATGTTTTCCGTATCGTGGCTCTCGGTGCGGGGGTTTCGTCACGGAGGCTATTTGTAGGCGGAAGGGCAAGTCAAGAGGCGGCACGGGGGCCCACACCACGGGGCCGCGCGGCCAAGGGGGGTCGCGCCGCCCTAGGGTTTGGCTCCCCGTGGCCCCTCTTCGTCTCGTCTTCGGTCTTCCGGAAGCTTCGTGAGAAAATAGGCCTCCGGGCTTTTATTTCGTCCAATTCCGAGAATATTTCTTTACTAGGATTTCTGAAACCAAAAACAGCGAGAAAACGAGCAATCGGCACTTCGGCATCTTGTTAATAGGTTAGTTCCAGAAAATGCACGAATATGACATAAAGTGTGCATAAAACATGTAGATAACATCAATAATGTGGCATGGAACACAAGAAATTATCGATACGTTGGAGACGTATCAGCATCCCCAAGCTTAGTTCTGCTCGTCCCGAGCAGGTAAAACGATAACAAAGATAATTTCTGGAGTGACATGCCATCATAAACTTGATCATACTATTTGTAAAGCATATGTAGTGAATGCAGCGATCAAAACAATGTGTATGACATGAGTAAACAAGTGAATCATAAAGCAAAGACTTTTCATGAATAGCACTTCAAGACAAGCATCAATAAGTCTTGCATAAGAGTTAACTCATAAAGCAATAATTCAAAGTAAAGGTATTGAAGCAACACAAAAGAAGATTAAGTTTCAGCGGTTGCTTTCAACTTGTAACATGTATATCTCATGGATATTGTCAACATAGAGTAATATAATAAGTGCAATAAGCAAGTATGTAAGAATCAATGCACAGTTCACACAAGTGTTTGCTTCTTGAGGTGGAGAGAAATAGGTGAACTGACTCAACATTGAAAGTAAAAGAATGGTCCTCATAGAGGAAAAGCATCGATTGCTATATTTGTGCTAGAGCTTTGATTTTGAAAACATGAAACAATTTTGTCAACGGTAGTAATAAAGCATATGCATCATGTAAATTATATCTTATAAGTTGCAAGCCTCATGCATAGTATACTAATAGTGCTCGCACCTTGTCCTAATTAGCTTGGACTACCTGGATTATCACCGCAATACATATGCTTTAACCAAGTTTCACAAAGGGGTACCTCTATGCCGTCTGTACAAAGGTCTAAGGAGAAAGCTCGCATTTGGATTTCTCGCTTTTGATTATTCTCAACTTAGACATCCATACCGGGACAACATAGACAACAGATAATGGACTCCTCTTTTAATGCTTTAAGCATTTGACAACAATTAATTCTTTTCTCGTTAGAGATTTGAGGATATTTGTCCAAAACTGAAACTTCCACCATGAATCATGGCTTTAGTTAGCGGCCCAATGTTCTTCTCTCACAATATGCATGCTCAAACCATTCAACTCGGTGTAGATCGCCCTTACTTCAGACAAGACGAACATGCATAGCAACTCACATGAAATTCAACAATGAGTTGATGGCGTTCCCCGAGTAAACATGGTTATCGCACAACAAGCAACTTAATAAGAGATAAAGTGCATAATTACATATTCAATACTACAATAGTTTTTAAGCTATTTGTCCCATGAGCTATATATTGCAAAGGTGAATGATGGAATTTTAAAGGTAGCACTCAAGCAATTTACTTTGGAATGGCGGGAAAATACCATGTAGTATAGGTAGGTATGGTGGACACAAATGGCATAGTGGTTGGCTCAAGTATTTTGGATGCATGAGAAGTATTCCCTCTCGATACAAGGTTTAGGCTAGCAAGGCTTATTTGAAACAAACACAAGGATGAACGGTACAGCAAAACTCACATAAAAGACATATTGTAAACATTATAAGACTCTACACCGTCTTCCTTGTTGTTCAAACTCAATACTAGAAATTATCTAGACCTTAGAGAAACCAAATATGCAAACCAAATTTTAGCATGCTCTATGTAATTCTTCATTAATGGGTGCAAAGCATATGATGCAAGAGCTTAAACATGAGCACAACAATTGCCAAGTATCACATTACCCAAAACATTTATAGCAATTACTACATGTATCATTTTCCAATTCCAACCATATAACAATTTAACGAAGGAGAAACTTCGCCATGAATACTATGAGTAGAAACCAAGGACATATTTGTCCATATGCTACAGCGGAGCGTGTATCTCTCCCATAAAGTGAATGCTAGGATCCATTTTATTCAAACAAAACAAAAATAAAAACAAACCGACGCTCCAAGAAAAAGCACATAAGATGTGGCCGAATAAAAATGTAGTTTCAGGGGAGGAACCTGATAATTTTTGATGAAGAAGGGGATGCCTTGGGCATCCCCAAGCTTAGACGCTTGAGTCTTCTTGATATATGCAGGGGTGAACCACCGGGTGCATCCCCAAGCTTAGAGCTTTCACTCTCCTTGATCATGTTGCATCATACTCCTCTCTTGATCCTTGAAAACTTCCTCCACACCAAACTCGAAACAACTCATTAGAGGGTTAGTGCACAATATAAATTGACATATTCAGAGGTGACACAATCATTCTTAACACTTCTGGACATTGCATAATGCTACTGGACATTAGTGGATCAAAGAAATTCATCCAACATAGCGAAAGAGGCAATGCGAAATAAAAGGCAGAATCTGTCAAAACAGAACAGTTCGTATTGACGAATTTTAAAATGGCACCAGACTTGCTCAAATGAAAATGCTCAAATTGAATGAAAGTTGCGTACATATCTGAGGATCATGCACGTAAATTGGCATAATTTTCTGAGGTTCCTGCAGGGCAGTGGGCTCAGATTCGTGACAGCAAAGAAATCTGGAACTGCGCAGTAATCCAAATCTAGTACTTACTTTTCTATCAACGGCTTAACTTGGCACAACAAAACTCAAAACTAAGATAAGGAGAGGTTGCTACAGTAGTAAACAACTTCCAAGACACAAAATAAAAACAAAGTACTGTAGGTAAAAACATGGGTTGTCTCCCATAAGCGCTTTTCTTTAACGCCTTTCAGCTAGGCGCAGAAGGTGTGTATCAAGTAACATCGAGAGATGAAGCATCAACATCATAATTTGTTCTAATAATAGAATCATAAGGTACCTTCATTCTCTTTCTAGGGAAGTGTTCCATACCTTTCTTGAGAGGAAATTGATATTTTATATTACCTTCCCTCATATCAATAATAGCACCAACGAGTTCGAAGAAAAGGTCTTCCCAATATAATTGGACAAGATGCATTGCATTCAATATCCAAGACAACAAAATCAACGGGAACAAGATTATTGTTAACGGTAATGCGAACATTATCAACTTTACCCAAAGGTTTCTTTGTAGAATGATCAGCAAGATTAACATCCAAATAACAATTTTTCAGCGGTGGCAAGTCAAGCATATTATAAATTTTCTTCGGCATAACAGAAATACTTGCACCAAGATCACATAAAGCATTACAATCAAAATCTTTAACCTTCATCTTAATGATGGGCTCCCAACCATCTTCTAGCTTTTTAGGAATAGAAGCTTCGCGCTCTAGTTTCTCTTCTCTAGCTTTTATGAGAGCATTTGTAATATGATGCGTGAAAGCCAAATTTATAGCACTAGCATTAGGACTTTTAGCAAGTTTTTGCAAGAACTTTATAACTTCAGAGATGTGGCAATCATCAAAATTCAAACCATTATAATCTAAAGCAATGGGATCATCATCCCCAATGTTGGAAAAAATTTCAGCAGCTTTATCACAGGCAGTTTTAGCAGTTTCAGGCAGTTTTTCGCGCTTTGCATTAGAAGTGGAAACATTGCTAACACCAATTCTTTTATTAGTATGAGTAGGAGGTGCAGCAACATGTGTAGCATTAGCATTACTAGTGGTGGTAATAGTCCAAACTTTAGCTATATTCTTCTCTTTAGCTAGTTTTTCATTTTCTTCTCTATCCCACCTAGCACGCAGTTCAGCCATTAATCTTATATTCTCATTAATTCTAACTTGAATGGCATTTGCTGTAGTAACAATTTTATTATGATGATTCTCATTAGGCATAACTTTCGATTTCAAAAGATCAACATCAGAAACAAGATTATCAACTCTAGAAACAAGAATATCAATTTTATTGAGCTTTTCCTCAACAGATTTGTTAAAGGCAGTTTGTGTACTAATAAATTCTTTAAGCATGGCCTCAAGTCCAGGGGGTGTATTCCTATTATTGTTGTAAGAATTCCCATAAGAATTAGCATAACCGTTACCATTATTATAAGGATATGGCCTATAGTTATTACTAGAATTGTTCCGATAAGCATTGTTGTTGAAATTATTATTTTTAATGAAGTTTACATCAACATGTTCTTCTTGTGCAACCAATGAAGCTAACGGAACATTATTAGGATCAACATTAGTCCTATCATTCGCAAGCATAGACATAATAGCATCAACCTTATCATTCAAGGAAGAGGATTCTTCAACAGAATTTACCTTCTTACCTTGTGGAGCTCTTTCCGTGTGCCATTCAAAGTAGTTGATCATCATATTATCAAGAAGCTTTGTTGCTTCACCAAGAGTGATGGACATAAAGGTACCTCCAGCAGCTGAATCCAATAAATTCCGCGAAGAAAAATTTAGTCCTGCATAGAAGGTTTGGATGATCATCCAAGTAGTCAGTCCATGGGTTGGGCAATTTTTAACCGGAGATTTCATTCTTTCCCAAGCTTGAGCAACATGTTCAGTATCTAATTGTTTAAAATTCATTATGCTACTCCTCAAAGATATAATTTTAGCAGGGGGATAATATCTACCAATAAAAGCATCCTTGCATTTAGTCCATGAATCAATACTATTCTTAGGCGAGAGATAGCAACCAATCTTTAGCTCTTCCTCTTAATGAGAAAGGGAACAATTTTAGTTTAATAATATCACCATCTACATCTTTATACTTTTGCATTTCACATAGTTCAACAAAATTATTGAGATGGGCAGCAGCATCATCGGAACTAACACCGAGAAAATTGATGGTTCATGACAAGATTCGATAAAGCGAGGTTTAATTTCAAAGAATTCTGCTTGTAGTAGCAGGTGGAGCAATAGGTGTGCATAAGAAATCATTATTATTTGTGCTAGTGAAGTCACACAACTTAGTATTTTCAGGGTTGGCCATTTTAGCAATAGTAAATAAAGCAAACTAGATAAAGTAAATGCAAGTAAACTAATTTTCTTGTGTTTTTGATATAGCAAACAAGACAGTAAATAAAATAAAACTAGCAACTAATTTTTTTTGTATTTTGATTTAGTGCAGCAAACAAAGTAGTAAATAAAATAAAGCAAGACAAAAACAAAGTAAAGAGATTGAGAAGTGGAGACTCCCCTTGCAGCGTGTCTTGATCTCCCCGGCAACGGCGCCAGAAAAAGAGCTGTTGCCGTGGGAGTTGGCAATCTCTGGGGTGTAATTTCTCTTTAGGTCCCCGGCAACGGCGCCAGAAAAAGAGCTTGATGGCGTGTATTTCACACGTTCGTTGGGCAACCCCAAGAGGAAGGTATGATGCGCACAGCAGCAAGTTTTCCCTCAGAAAGAAACCAAGGTTTATCGAACCAGGAGGAGCCAAGAAGCACGTTGAAGGTTGATGGCGGCGGGATGTAGTGCGGCGCAACACCGGAGATTCCGGCGCCAACGTGGAACCTGCACAACACAACCAAAGTACTTTGCCCCAACGAAACGAGTGAGGTTGTCAATCTCACCGGCTTGCTGTAACAAAGGATTAACCGTATTGTGTGGAAGATGATTGTTTGCGAGAGAAAACAGTAGAAACAAGTATTGCGATAGATTGTATTTCGAGTAAAGAGAATTGGACCGGGGTCCACAGTTCACTAGAGGTGTCTCTCCCATAAGACGAACAGCATGTTGGGTGAACAAATTACGGTTGGGCAATTGACAAATAAAGAGAGCATGACCATGCACATACATATCATGATGAGTATAGTGAGATTTAATTGGGCATTACGACAAAGTACATAGACCGCCATCCAACCGCATCTATGCCTAAAAAGTCCACCTTCGAGGTTATCATCCGAACCCCTCCGGTATTAAGTTGCAAAGCAACGGACAATTGCATTAAGTATGGTGCGTAATGTAATCAACAACTACATCCTTAGACATAGCATCAATGTTTTATCCCTAGTGGCAACAGCACAACACAACCTTAGAACTTTCACGTCACTCGTCCTGGTGTCAATGCGGGCATGAACCCACTATCGAGCATAATACTCCCTCTTGGAGTTAAAAGCATCTACTTGGCCAGAGCATCTACTAATAACGGAGAGCATGCAAGATCATAAACAACACATAAGCATAACTTTGATAATCAACATAACAAGTATTCTCTATTCATCGGATCCCAACAAACGCAACATATAGAATTACATATAGATGATCTTGATCATGTTAGGCAGCTCACAAGATCCGACAATGATAGCACAATGGGGAGAAGACAACCATCTAGCTACTGCTATGGACCCATAGTCCAGGGGTAGACTACTCACTCATCACTCCGGAGGCGACCATGGCGGTGTAGAGTCCTCCGGGAGATGATTCCCCTCTCCGGCAGGGTGCCGGAGGCGATCTCCAGGATCCCCCGAGATGGGATCGGCGGCGACGGCGTCTCAGTAATGTTTTCCGTATCGTGGCTCTCGGTGCTGGGGGTTTCGTCACGGAGGCTATTTGTAGGCGGAAGGGCAAGTCAAGAGGCGGCACGGGGGCCCACACCACAGGGCCGCGCGGCCAAGGGGGCCGCGCCGCCCTAGGGTTTGGCTCCCCGTGGCCCCTCTTCGTCTCGTCTTCGGTCTTCTGGAAGCTTCGTGAGAAAATAGGCCTCCGGGCTTTTATTTCGTCCAATTCCGAGAATATTTCTTTACTAGGATTTCTGAAACCAAAAACAGCAGAAAACAAGCAAGCGGCACTTCGGCATCTTGTTAATAGGTTAGTTCCAGAAAATGCACGAATATGACATAAAGTGTGCATAAAACATGTAGATAACATCAATAATGTGGCATGGAACACAAGAAATTATCGATACGTTGGAGACGTATCAACCGCCGAGCAGGACTTTCGCCCGGCCATACACCGCAACCCCGATGCAGCTGGAGCAGATAGGGGATGAGGATGAAAGCCGCCGGCTTTAGCCACCACCACCCGGAGAAGAGGAACATCGACGGTGGCAAGGGTTGTGCCCACCACCGGCAACAGCCGCCGGCTAGATCGGGGACCCAATCCCGCATCCGACGCCGGGGCCTCGGCCAACTAGCCTGCAACCGCGGCACCACCATGGCGCCCGGCAGCAGCAGCTAGCGCCGCCACGCCGCTGCAGCAACCGCCTCAGCCCCGCAGCCCCGCCCATGGCCATGGCCACCAACAGACCCAAGGCTGCCGGCGCCGCTGCAGGGCCGCCCCGCTGGAGGGGGCCGATCCCCTCGTCACCACCGAGGCGCCGAACTCGCCGGGGAGGGCCGCGCCACCACGCCGCCGCCGAATCCCCACCGAAGAACGCCGCCGCCGCGAGGAAGGGGAGCCGCCGCCCGGGGGAGAGGCCCCCGCCGCCACCGTCGCCACCAAGGCTTTGCCCGGCGGGTCCTCCGGCAGCGGCGAGGGGGAGGGTGGAGGGAGGGGGCGCGCCTGGGGGCGGCGGCGCGGGAGCCTAACCCTAGGGAGGGGGAGGGTGAAGGGGGCGCGTCCAGGATCATAAGAGGACATAAGGGATAAGGGATCATCAACACTCCAACCTTCTTAAACTACAACTTTTGAACCATAGGCCTTCAACGTGACTTAGGAAGAGGAATAATTAGGTACTCTAAGAGTAGTGGTAGTGGGAACATGGAGGAACTCCTGAGCTATCCATCCACACCATCGGAACCAGAGGTGGTCTCTCAGTGTTTAGTTTTACCTCCCATTTCCATCATTCTTAGGTGCTCCTTCCTCCTCCTTTCCTCACACAGACACAATTGTCTTAGTGTTAATAACAAAAAACATACCCATTCGTAAGTTAGGACTACGTGATTGAGCCTTATGAGTGAGACTGTAAAAGGAAGATGTGAGGATATAAGAGTAGTAGGCGTTTAGACATTGGAGGAATACCAAACTCTTCTTTCCCTCTAAATTAGAGGTAAAGACTCCTTTCGGAATTTTCTTGATGTCTCCATGCATATTGATCATATGTGCTCCTTCCTTTTCATTTTAGCTTGCATAACTGTTTTAGCAAATAATGCATTTAGATTATGAGGAAGTAAAAGGCGTACCGGGAAGAGGAAGCAAAAGATTGCCTAAGTGCATTGGGAATGGGAACATGGAGGAAAGCTTAAACTAGTATTATCCTCTAAAACTGGGGATCAATATCAGTTTCACAGTTTTCCCGGTGCCTCTCATGCCTATTGTTCTTAGGTGTTCCTTGTTCTTCTTTTTGACTTGCAAAATATAGTTATCACAGTGTAAACAGATAGGACTCCTTCATGGTTCCGTTGGTCTCAGCGTGCCACAATAGACAGCTTAGCACACATGCCAATTTGACATTGAACTGAGTAAGATGATGATTACTGTGACCAAAAACCTTATTACTCTGGCCAATCGGTATCATCTACGATGATTTAACTGGATTTAATCTAAGACGTTTACATGAACAATGGCCAATGGGTATCATGTTAATCTGTCAACGAATTATGATGTACGGAAATCAACACCACACACTGTAATAGTAGATAGAAGACAAGTAGATGCTCCAGCAGATGCACTCACAGTTGAAACTTGAAAGGGATATCTTAGTATTTATTAGGCTATGTGGTTGATGTTTGCTAATGGTTCCGCATTTCTAAATCAGACTCGTCGTTGGTTTTGCCCTCCTAGACTCCTAGTTCCACTTTCCTATTTTCCAAACATAACTTGCTGAACTCTTCACGTCTTGGACCAAACATGCTTAAGTAAATCTGAAATTCATGTGCCTCTGATAAACAACAGTTCGCTGTGCGCAGATTAATAGAGCAATGTCTTGAAAGTTTTATCATCTCTGTGCACAACATTAATTAATAATGACCACTGGCTTTACTCTCTTCCTGCGTCATGCCTTTTTATTTCTGTAACTACCAAACCTAGGGTCAATAATAACTCATAGGTGGAACCGTGGAAGATCTCTCAATTCATCTCGAGATGTGATGCCAACACATTGACTGCTATAATTGATCTATGCTACATCTTGCATGCAGTAGATGCATTCAATATTTCCAATCGTGTACCACTACATCATATATTTATAGGCGTATATATACTCTAGAGCTCGCAAGGAACTGCATATTCAAACTCCTCAGTCTAGACTTTACGAGTTGCATGCCAAGATGGGGAGCCAGGAAGAGGAAGCAAGAGAGGTTCTAAGGGCAGTAGGAGTGGGAACATGAAGGAAAGCACACCTATTAGATCTCTTCTAGCATTAAGTGGAGATTTGGTCTGATGTTTTCCTGATGCCTCCCATTCCTATCGTTCTTAGATGCTCCTTCCTCTTCCTTTTGGCTTCAACAATTTCTTTGCACTGAAGGAAACAAAATCCCACTATGCATGAGTCAGATGAGGTGTCCCAGGGACCAAGTCAGAAAGAAATATATACAGGGTCTAAAAGCGGTGGGAATGCACTCTAGGCCTCTTGACATTGAGCTCATATTTTGATCGCTGACCCACGCGAACTCTTGCTTCTTGGTTCGAACTCGGTTTTTGGTTTCTTTTTCGTTTATGCTTTGTTAGTTTTGTGGTTCTTTGGCTGGTTTGGACTTTGACTTTGCACTTCTTGGCGTTCTTCTTCTAATACATGATAACACACATTTCGATGTGTGCTCAAGAAAAACCCATAAGCCTCCCGTTCATATCGGAAAAACCTATCCCAACTGTTAGGGAAACGTCCAAAGCTGCTTTCGGTGTAACATTACCAATGGGCGATATCGAAGTACAGCACATGTCCTATTAGAACAATAAATTTTATGTTTGTCTGAATGGATCCATGTCAACGTAGTTTACTCAACTCTGAGTGAATTATACTAGTGAAAAAACAAGGTAGAAAATGTTCAAACTTAGTAGCAGGGACAACAAACACTTCCAAACTCTTTTAATTATAAACTGGCACATATTATGTCGATTCATCTTCATCTTACCTACTACTAACTTGTAACACACTTAGTTTTTTCATTTTGGAACATGGTATGCGATGACTCTCTTTCCTCAAAAAACAGTGTAGTAAAGTGTATGTCCATTGCTGACATCACTCATGTAAATCATTGCAAGAAAAGCGTAAAAAACAAAGCGTTTGCAGCAAGTACAGGCTGGAATATGTGAATATGAAGTTTTGTGTATACACAGTCGGAGGCATCGGAAGTAGAGAGAGTGAACCTGTTAGGTATGACATGAACTTGGAGATCATGGAGCATCGGAAGTAAATGAAGAAATATATCAATTAGCAAGAAACTGAGTACAATGTTACTATTGTTTGGTGAAATCAGAGACCTGACAATATATAACGCAAGCTACTTTTGAGTACCTGTCAATCTTCAAGGACCTAGTAGGCTTACTGCTCCTATTTCTTTTCTGTATCTAAACCCTTCCCTCCCTAGTGGAGGTTGTATTTGTATTCTAAACTCTCTTTCTCTGCAGTCAAAAGAAACACAAATTGCCATGGCCAACATCATAATCCTCAGGCTTGATGTCGCACAGGAGCAGCGGCAACTGTCTTTGGGAGAAATCTGGCTTAGGAGGACGCTGAAACTCACGGTGCTGGGGCTAGCGTCTCTCGAGAGAACCATGGCCAGGCAGAGATCACGCCTCCGGTGGTTAAAGGAGGGGGACGCGAATACAAAGCTCTTTCACATAGTGGCCAATGGAAGGCGCACAAGGAACTTCATACCGGCGATCAGGCAGGGTAACGAGATGATCACAGATCAAGCCAGAAAGGTTGAGGTGTTCACAGAGTCCTTCAGAAGTCTGATTGGAAAACTGCACGTTAGGGAGCACAGCCTTGACCTACAGGCCCTGAGGTTGCCGACTCATGACCTGTCTGACTTGGAGGCACTGATAACGGAAGAGGAAGTTTGGAGTATTATAAAGGAGCTGCCACCAGACAGAGCCCCTGGCCCGGATGGTTTCATCGGAGGGTTTTACCAAAAGGCTTGGCCCATCATCAAGCAGGATATAATGGCCGCTGTGCTCAAGCTATATGTTGGTGATTCCAGAGGTTTTGCAAGGCTGAACAGGGCTTACATAACCCTGATTCCCAAACGACCAAATGCGGAGGATGTTGGGGATTTCCGTCCCATAAGTCTTGTACACAGCTTCTCCAAGATATTCTCCAAGATTATGGCAAACAGGTTGCGAACCAAGCTGCCAGAGCTGGTTAGCACAAATCAATCTGCGTTTGTTCGGAGCAGGAGTCTGCATGACAACTTCATGCTGGTACGACAGGTGGCCAGGAGAATCCATCAGAAAAAACAGCGTGGAGCCCTTGTCAAGCTTGATATCACCCGTGCTTTTGATTCTTTATCATGGAGTTTTCTGATGGAGGTGCTACGGCATCTGGGCTTTGGGCCCAAGTATCTGCATTGGGTGGCGGTTTTGCTTTATACGGCAAACACGATGGTTCTTGTTAATGGTGAACCTGGTGACAGAATTCAGCATGCGTGTGGCCTGCGCCAGGGAGATCCAACATCCCCAATGCTTTTCGTTGTCGCCATGGAAGTTCTGACCAAAGCCATCTCCTTGGCGGTGGAGCAGGATTTGTTGCAACCCCTGGCTGGCATCACACCGCTCCAACGTATATCGATATATGCTGACGATGTCGTGCTGTTCTGTAACCCGGAGAAACTGGAGCTGGCTGCGGTGAAACAGATTTTGTACCTCTTCGGTAACGCATCTGGACTGCAAGTTAACTACAGGAAGTCAGCGGCGACTATGATTAGAGGAGGGGAGGCAGATGCTAGGTTGGTCAGCGCTGAGTTGGGCTGTGATATTGCACACTTCCCCATCAAGTATCTGGGGCTCCAACTATCCATTAGACCGCTCACGAAAGCCCAGTGGCAACCGGCGCTGGATAATATCACTAGGATGTTGCCTGCATGGCAAAGAGATTTGATCGCCAAGGAGAGCCGTCTCACCCTGGTGAAAGCGGTGTTACAGGCGAGGCCGGTGCACCACATTCTAGTGGAAGAGGCCCCGGTATGGCTGCTCGAGGAAATCAACAAGTGGCTGCGCGCTTTTTTCTGGACTGGGAAGAAGGAGGTTAAAGGGGGAAACTATCTTGTTTCTTGGAACAGCATTTGCGAGACCGTTTGATCTAGGTGGGCTAGGGATCAAAAACCTCCAGACTGCGAGTCTTGCACTTCGAGTTCGTTGGCTCGGCTGTCAAGAACGGATGCATCTAAACCCTGGATTGGCTTAAATCTGCCCAAGGATACGGCAGCGAGATCGGTTTTTCAGAGTTTTGCTCAGTTTGTGGTGGGCAGTGGGAGCTCTATACTCTTCTGGAGGGACAGGTGGCTGAAGGGAGGCTCTGTGCAGGAGGTGGCGCCAGCTCTGTTTGAGTTAGTCCCCACTAGGCGCAAAAATACTAGGAAAGTTTCGGAAGCTCTGCAAAACAATGGCTGGCTGAGTGACATCGTGGGCACGCTTGATCAGGAGGCGGCGAGACAATGTGTACAACTTTGGCTGGCCCTTGGCGACATACATTTACAGCCAGATACTCCGGACTCTTTATCCTGGAAGGGTGCCAAATCGGGCGGTTACACTGCCAAAGATACCTATCGTCTGCTGTGCCTAGGTGGGGTAAAATTCAGTCTTCATAGGCCTATCTGGAAAGCTCGCGCACCCTTGAAGTGCAAGATCTTCCTATGGCTGGCATCTCTGAACCGGCTTTGGACGGCTGACAGGCGTTTTCGCCATGGACTTCAGGACAGAACTAGCGCTTGTTTTACCTGTCTTCAGGAGGAAGACACGGCACAGCACATCCTGGGACATTGCGTCTACGCTAGAGAAGTTTGGTATCTATGCCTAACTGGCATTGGTCTGAGCATTGCGGAGCCACAAAGGAACATCTCTTTTGAGGACTGGTGGCTAACAGCTAGAAGTTTCATCAGGAAAGAGGATAGGAAGAGGTTTGATTCCCTGGTTATCTTGGTTGCTTGGATGCTCTGGAAACAACGCAATGCTAGGGTTTTTGGTAACACCAGGGAATACTGCAGTGTCAGGCAACTGGTGAGTCGGATTAGGGAGGAATTCAGTATTTGGGAGCAAGCGTTCTTAGGAGATAGGAGAGTGATGGGGAGAGAGTAGCTCTAGGTTTGGAGTAGGAGTGGTGTGTGTTGTTCACATCATTTGTGAGCAAATGGTGTGAATTCTTGTAATTATGTCTCTCTTCTATAAAGTTAAGGCACGCTATTGGCGTGTTCTCAAAAAAAAAAAGAAACACAAATATTTTTTTGCGTTTTCGGGAAAAAACAAGTCAACCCTTAATTATCCTGTTTATTTTGAATTAACGTGTCCTAGAAATAACACGTGCTTCATTCGATGCATACGCAGTGGAAATAAATATGTTCACCTTGAACCAGTATGTACACAGTACAATAATTTTATGATGAATACATGAAGATAACAATCCATCAGCTTTTTTTGTCCTTCCAAGGAATGGTGGTTAAATTTGTGTTCCTTCATAAATCAAATAGATGTAATGGTTTGCTTGTCTAGCTTTGCTTTCCAGTGGTAACATAACAGAGTGTTTATTGGGCCTCTGATCCCTGGAGTAATCATACATTCATACATGGCACATGCTTTTCCTGTCAGAACTTAATAGTTAACAGTATTAATTAGTTGTGCTACTTTGTGGTCAACGAAGTTGAAAATACTGAGAAACTGACACTTGATTATTCACAAGTAAACCAAGTAATGAATGGTGCAAAGCTTGTCAAACAATTGTGCACAAAGTCCACGATTAGGTCATACCATATGTGATGTGCCATTTTCTCCATCATATGTGCTCTCATTATTAATAATATACCAAGGGAATGTGCTCTTTTCTTTTCTTTGTCCTGTAAATGCACATCAGAGTTATATTGCTTACATTACCTGTCACATGGACCACTGTCGTGTGTCATTGACTGCTATTACCTATGGTGCAACGCAAGGTGGGTTCATTTCCTTGCTTTTATCACCGGGCTTCATTGAAGTCTAGAGCAATGCACTATAAGCCTATATATACCTTGGAACATTACATGCATTATTCATCAGTATGAGACTCCTATTGTTTAACTTGTGGAATGTAAGGGCTGGAGAGTGAGTCGGGAAGAGGAAGAAAGAGAGTCTCTAAGATCAGTGGGAATAGGAACATGGAGGAAAACCTAGGGCTCAATTTGTCCTCCAGTATTGGAGGTGACAATTTGCTTTGTGTTTTCCCGATGCCTCCTATTCCTATCGTTCTTAGTACTCCTTCCTCTTCCTTTTGTCTTGCACATTTACTTTTAGGGGAGAAACCAGGAAGTTCCAATGCATAGTTTTAGATGATGAAGTGATAAAAGTGAGTCAGGAAGAGGATGAAAAGAGGGTCTGAGAGCATTGGGCATGAGAACATGGAGGAAAGCCAAAAACTCTGTGCCTGAATACTAGAGGCTGAGATTCATATGTTTTCCTGATGCCTCCCATGCCTATTGTTCTCAGATCCTCATTCCTCTTCCTTTTGGCTTGCATATGAGTATGTATTTTTTTTAACAGCAAGTTAGTTAATGTTGTATGATTATGATGGTTTTTGTTTGTAATCTTTCTAACTAGCCATCATCTTGAGACTAATTAACTACAAAAAAAATGTGAAAAAGAGAAAAAGAAAAAACATGTTTTAGTAAAGGAACATCGACAGGTGAACTATAAATCCCTTAGCAAACTTGATATAATCCTGTGTGTTCAAAGACTACCATTTTACTACTACTTTATTAATGAAAACAATACTCTGATTTGCTTATCTAATGAGGTTTTGAGGGTGAATTGGAAGAGGGAGAAAGCCAGGTCTATAAGTGTGCATGGGAACAGGGGGAAAGCACAATTAATTCCTTCTAATTTCCCGGTGCCTCACATGCCTATCGTTCTTGAGTGATCCTTCCCTCTCCTTTTGAACCTGCATAATTTCTTTGTCAACTCATATAGTTTCCTGGTCAACTCCAACTCAGATTAAACTGATCAAAATCCATATATCACACAATAACTCAGGAGAAAGTCCATCCATAATTCTATAATTAGCCCTTGGACAATTAGCAAACAAGCCTATCCCAATAATTTTCTAATATTTCTGCAGCAGCAGTAGCACTGGGGAACATTTACGGTTTTACAAATTAAACATCCAATCATACAATTATAAGGATTAACCATCTTGTAGTCCATGTATTCCTCATACATGGCCAATTTAAAAATGTGAATGTGCCTCAAAACATGTTCGTGAACTGCATAAAACCGTCTCCGTGTGTGTGCCAATTTTTAAATACTAGCCAGTCGGCCAGTAGGATAGTTATTTTGCCTGTTTCCTATTCCCTACATTTTGCCCTTTTTTTTGGTTCTGAGTAGGCTGGTACTTGGTTTGCGCCATTTCAGTGCCCCTTCGAATACAAATGACACGCAGTATGTGTGTCCATGAAAAAAACTGCATAAACCAATTCACCCGATTTCCTATCCAAATATGCATCAATAGTATCTTGCAAAGTAATATTAGCTATCAAGTAGTCAGGCCTAGACCTGAGTTGGATTGTAAATATGTGGTGTATGTTCTCTAAAGACAGTTCAGGGTTAAGATACCAAACCTCTATCCAGTTCTAAGCTCATTTCAACCATTAGAATGACCTATTATGGGATAAAAATGCATCAACCTTGTGCAATCAAAATTAAGATTAGAAGGCAAGCACTCAGGAAGCTAACTTATCAATCTTGTGATAAAATGATAAATTATGATTGGTCTTGAGAGCACTCTAGAATTGTTGTTTGATATGTATCAAGGTTTGTCAAATTGAGAACTGACTAAGGAAACAAAAATCTAGAGAAGATTGAGCTAGTGTGTAACGAATAAATATCTAACACATGTATCCATGTGTTATTATTGGGATTGAAAACGTCACTGTATCGTGTATGCAACTGAAGTCAATGAGCACAGTGTTCCCAACTTTAAAGGTCCACGTAAAATTAGTTTCGTTATAGATTGGCACAAAAATATCACTTGATACAACCATCCAAATTTATGAGAAATCATATACATATTACATCTCCAACAAATTAGAATTAGAATTGTAGTATGGAATAGTTTTTAACTAGATAAAATATCTTAAGTATGCTAGCCACTAAAGGTTGATTGAGGAAATTTATCATGCGAAAAATATATGTGCCTAACACTTATGTCACTGCCAAGTGCATACATTGCATAAAAAAATGCATTAGTGTCATCATATTGTTCCTAGCTTGAGTATCCAATAGTTTAAGAAGGCTGCCTAAGCCGAAGCCAATATGAGATCATGTTCAATTGGTCACCACATTAGGAAAATCTATGAGACAACAGACATTACATGTATTTTTCTAAAATTACTTTACACCTTGATCGCTTGTTGATTTGATGCATTCCCTAACGTAAGAACATTCTGTGTTATCTATCGTAACTATAGACGCGCTATTAGATGCATAAGGTGCATGATTAGGAAAGTCAAAATATGAGGATGTCTCAAAATTTTACAAGTTCACAGGATATAACAATGTACTTCTGTTGCGGTCAGAAACCCACCGGCGGGCAGCGACGGGCAACACCGTAGAGCCGGGAATCTCCCAGGACTGCGGCTGGCCCTGGTCCCTCCGAGCGACGGCCCGCAAAGCCTTCTGCACGCACGTCCGATGCTGTCGCAAGGGCGTGCCACCTGACCTATACCTGGTCAGGAAGGTGTTGGATGATGCCTCGCTTAGTTTCCTGCATGGCATACACGTAAACGTTAAATACGAGCCTCGATCGGCTCTCAGGTTGTCCTGTGAATCGGCTCAAAGAGCCGATCCACCCATGATACGTACGAGGTGTACGATCGGATGGTGGTCCTGCTTGATCAAGATAAAGCTAAAGCGATCTACAACGATTTAGGGTTTTCACTGCATAATCGGATCATCCTACTCACGATTGGGCTTCGCGCTCGCGTACGCTGATCGTAAGCCGATCCTAGACAGGGCCTAAAAACCAACACGAGGTTGATCCTCGGAACGTCCTGTCTAGGGCTAGCAAACTACACCCTACACGCCGCTGGATCCTCCAACCCTTTGTAAGGCCTAACAATGCAGATATTAAACTAATCCTTGAAGAACAAGGAGCAACCGTAACGGATCGGATCTACTAAATAATGATCAAGCGGGGTGCCGCCCCTACACCTAAGATAGGTGTAAGGGCGGCTAGATGCATAAGGGTTGCACTACGACTGCATATGATACGAGGAACAATGCTAACCCTAACACATCTAAGATAACTACATTGCTCGCCATCAAAAAGGCTTCAGCACGAGCAACGCATGAACAACGTAATAAGCTTATGCTGCCTAGATCGCAAGATGCGATCTAGGCAGCATGGTGCTTACCGGAAGAAACCCTCGAGACGAAGGAGTTGGCGATGCGCCGAGATTGATTTGTGTTGAACGTTGGTTGTTTATTTCATAAACCCTAGATACATATTTATAGTCCGGGGGACTTTCTAACGTGGGAATAATCCCAACCGTGCACGAGGCAAACTCTAACTAACCGACACGTAATCTACTATGTTACAGATACAAGGGCAAACTAGCCCAAACTTTGCATATAAGGCCGATTCACGTATTTCTTCCATATATAATCTTCAAGCCCATCTTACTTACGGCCCATCTCCTGATTTGGCCAAAATCTGGTGATAACACATGCCCCCTGGTTTTGGTAATGATAATTTCAAAACCACTCTGTTTTTCCTCCGAGGGGTCATGTCGTGGCAGAGCAGAACCGTCGCAGTATTTTTCATCATGACGACTTGCCTTCCCAACTTCTCTGCACGATTTGACAGTTTTTTGGCACCACCTCCTCGAAAACTGTTCGAACATTAAACTCCATCTTCTTTATTTAACCGCATCGAACAGTTCTCCTCTTCATCCTCTCCGCATTAGCACTCCAAAATCCCTCCTGCGCCACCATGTCTTCCTCTTCCTCCGCCTCATCGGGACTTTCCATCGAGTCCTCTTCCTCCCACGAGCCGACGCCAGAACGGGACCCACAGGAGGTCCACGCGGCCAACATCCGCCGCGCCATAGAAGCCGGGGAAGAGCCCGGCCATGACTTCTCCGTCTGGTCCGAGGACGACAAGTCCTCGACGGACGGGGAGAGCGACCTCCGCTTCCTCGTCGACGGGGAATCGGAGGAGGAGAGCGATGACGATCGCTTCTCCTGGGACGACTTCACTTCCTCCGAGGAGGTGAAGGAGGAGGAGGAGGAGGACGACGACAGCTCCTCCGACGAGCCACCGGCTAAGCGCCACTGCCCCTGGCCGGGGAATCTCAGTGACTTCGACAGCGACGACGACGACGACGACGAGGAGGATGAGGACAACGAAGGTCCTGCCGGCGGCCACTACAGCAGCGACGACGAGCCCGCCGGGAGTAGCGCCGACAGCGGCGACGATGGTGACGACGAGGGCAGCGACGGCCCGTAGATAGGACCCTTAGCACAGGACCAGTAGTAGTAGACGGGGCAATGTATCCCCTTAGTACTTTCTTTTGAGAGCAATCAGCTCTTCTATGTAAGAAATCTCGTTTATCAATGAAGAAATTCCCCAATTTGATTTTGCCGATTTCCTTTATGCCAATTTAGCCGATTTCCCCTCATACTGATTCTGCCGATCATCACCTAGCCAATGCTCAATGAGCCGATGGCAACGCATCGGTCTCTCATAATCCGCTCTTCATCTTTTCCGACCCAGGAGTGACCGTGAACTTGGTCAATGTCTAATAAGCCGAATGCTAGCGCATCAGTCCTTCATCTCTCCAACTGATGCCCTTGATTTCTGGTGGACAATGCGGAAGACCAACGCCTTCAAGAGAGCCCCAGAACCACTGCTGAAACGACTTGACGCTGAAGCCGATACCTCTGGATATTCAGATATTCAGTGATATTCTTAACACCTGCCCAATCCCTTCGAAGAAGATTATGATGGAGGGCCAGCCGATGAAATCTCAATCGGCTTCTTAGGAACAGAATATCTACGCAGTCAGTTGCCCCCCGAGCCTCAATCAAGGCGAGAACAGCAGTGAGCCAATCAAATGTGCCACCATCAGCCTCCAAGTCATAATGCAGAGCCAGCCGATTTCAACAAAATCGGCTCCCCAGAGCAGAGAATCTTCAGGGTGAGCTGCCCCCCGAGCTTCTTCAGTCCACTTCTTGCGCCTTGCTGGTCAGATCGGCTCCTTTCCTTTGGCGGATTTGATGCAACCCATCCTTAACCTGATCTGCACGTCCATGCTGCTCTTGGCATTGGTCAGGGTCATGATCCCTCAAACTTGCCCCAGCTGATACTGCGGACTCGAATACTTGCAAAAAGAATTTGGAGGTTCTTGAAGAGAGGATCTGAGCCACCAAACCACTCCATTGAGGAGTTCTTCCATTAGAGTCTCTGCTTATAACATTTGTGCCTCTTGAGTCGATGGCCATGCATCGGCTTTCTATCCTTAAGTCGATATCTGCGCATCGGCTGTGCTTAAAATTTTTTCAAAATTTTTTACGGCCGATTTATGTATCGGCCCCCATACTTCAATGCCCATCATCAAAGAAAATCTTGGGCTGCTGGGCATTTGAAAGACACTTGAACGTTGTATCCTCGTGTTCTATCCACCTAGGTGCCCCCCGAGCCGATTCTTTCAAGTAATTGAGGGTATCGGCTCTTCAGGTATTCTCTGTTGGATCAAATGCTGAACCTAGGCAGAATGTATGGTGAGGATAATTTTGGCCGATTGCTGGAATCGGCCTCCATGTTGCTTGCTCGATGAAGGTTTTGCAATGTTCCTTCATAAATCCTTGGGGCCGATCACCTGGATCGGCGTCGCCATGTTTGTCCATCGATGTTGCTTTTGTTACACGGTCAGACCGGTAGATAAAACCAGCCTAACCCCGTCCGTTGTCACATCAATGCTCTCTCGTGGTTTCTCAAAAATGACCGGCCATGGGCCGCAGTCAAGTTGTGCCACAGGTGCTTCGTCTGATCCTGGAGCACTAAACTCCGTTGGCAGGATGAACACCATGTTTGTGCCAGCCGATGTCTCATCATCGGCTTTCTTTTGTCCGGGCGCCACTCTTTCCTTTGTGGCCGACCTTCTTCGTCCAGGGTTCGCTGAATTTTAGCGGCCAGATCAGGCCGCGCCTTCCTCAGCGTGTGCAGGTATAATCTTTCAGCTTCCTCTAACCCACGTAGACGCTGAACCCTTCGCTTTTGGGAACGGCTGAGCCCATCAGGGCACCACCTTGGCCGATGATACTTGTCTTCTTCTTCATCATCGTCCTCTAGTTCCTCGAGATCTTCCACCCGAGCAGACTCAGCATGCTTGTTCCGAGGCGGGAGAGGCCCTAGACGTTTGAACACGGACACGTTAGCTGCATCCTTCTTCTTTTGTTTACATTCTGGGCAGTTGCCGATTGTAGGTAATCGGCTCATTCCTGAATCCCAGCAGTGTCTGAAGAAGGGGCAGCCCCAGTGCCTATCCACGTCGTCTTGCTCCCTCGACTTTTCCTTGGCGTGGCGCTCGTATCGCTCCTCGTCGCGATCATGCCGACGACGTCTCCTGTCGTCCCTAGCCAGACGATCCTTGTCATCATCGTCGTTGTGTCGCCGGCGTTGGTCGTATTGACCCACATACTTGTTGAGGAGGCGATCAGAGAGAGGTCACTGATATCTTACGTTCCTCACTTCTCCCTCTGTGATGTAGCGCTTGCCATCGTGGCGGAGCCGATCGCGTGGAGCGGCTTCCTCTGTATCCTTGCTATGAGAGCAGCTGCCCTCATCTCCGTCCTTACCGCAGTGGTGCCCAGGTCCTACCATGTTGATATTGCACGAGAAATCTGGCTGGCACCCTCCATGGTAAGTACACTCCACCATGTTAACGGCGGGGAAGGGGTGTGTGTCGACCTTCATGGCGCACTGGCTGAAAATTAGCCGCCCTTGTTCTATCGCCATTTGGACCTGTTGACGCCACACCCTGCAGTCGTTGGTGGCGTGGGTGAACGTGTTATGCCATTTGCAGTATGGCTTTCCGTTCAGCTCTTGCACCGTGGGGATCTTGTGACCTTCGGGTAACTTTAGCTGCTTCTCCTTGAGTAAGAGGTCGAAAATCTGCTCAGCTTTGGTCACGTCGAAGTCAAATCCTTTTGGAGGACCTTGTGGCTTAACCCACTTACAGGACACGGGGCTTGCCCCCCGAGTCCATTCAGCCACTGCTACCTCTTGATCTCCCGCAGCACCTTCATCTTCATCTGCCTCAACCAGGACCACTGCGCGCTTGAATTTATCCTGATAGACATCTGGGTGGCGCTGTTCATATGCTGACAGCTTCTGCACCATGTGCGCTAGTGAAGGGTAGTCTGCTTGGGAGGCCACGTCCTTGATCGATGATGAGAGGCCCACCACCGCCAACTCGACTGCTTCTTTTTCACTTACATGAACCGAATAGCATCGGTTCCTAACGGTCCTGAAGCGTCTGGACGTATTCTGCCACTGTTTCCCCGCGCTTCTGTCGTACTTGTGCTAGATCGGCAATGCCAGCCTCGGAAGCCTCTGAGTGATACTGTATGTGGAACTGCTCTTCCAACTGCTTCCAAGTCCGGATCGAGTTTGGCGGCAGCGATGTGTACCACCCGAAAGCCGATCCTGTGAGGGACTGTGCGAAGAACCTCACACGCAGCTCGTCTGATGCTGAGATCGTGCCCAGCTGTGCCAAATATCGGCTCACATGCTCGATGGAGCTGGAACCATCTGATCCGCTAAACTTTGTGAAGTCAGGGAGCCGATATTTGGGTGGTAGCGGGATCAATTCGTACTCGTTGGGGTACGGCTTGGTATAGCCGATTGTCCTCCTTTTTGGCATCATGCCGAACTGGTCTTTCAGAATTGTACAGATTTGATCTGCGGTGATGGCTGCAGGCGTCGAACTCTGAAGGTTCGCCGGGGTGGCATACTTAGCCAGCCATGCTTGCTTTTCCAACTCTGGGCCAACTGCAGGAGCTGAGCTCTGGAGGTTTGTCGGGGTGGCGTACTTAGCTAGCCACGTCTGCTTCTCAAGGTCTGTTGCCGACGTTCCTCCTGCTGTTCCAGAAGTCCCTGCCGTTGCAGCCTGGTTCGAGAGTGCCCAGTTGCTGCAGTCTGGCACGTATGCGCACGTGTATCCGTGCGGGATCTTCTTGGGCGCCTCATGTAGGAATTGGTAGTCACTAGGGTCACCACCAATCTTGTAGACGACGTATGCCGATGAATTCGGCACTTCTGGTGCTGCCAACGCGAACGGCAGCGGTGGACGGGACTGGAGTGGCATCTCTCCTTGGTAAGTCCCTAGAGCTGGTCCTGAGGGAGAATACTGATGGCTCATGATTTCCTGGATCACACGCAGAGCGACACGCTCCAAAGTGTTCACCAGGCTCTCAGAATGGCGGTGCAGCGAATGAGCCACCATGAAGTTGATCTCCTGACGCAGCGACCTGGTGCGTTCTTCTGACGGGGAGGACAGGTCCACTCCATCGAGCGCGCCTTCAGGTGAGAACCCTTTCCATCTGATGCCATGGGAGCGGGTTCTGTGGAAAGAGCCGATGAGGTCGGCTTCGAGGACTGCTTTGATCTCGTCATGCTTCTTTTTGAGCTCTTCAGTCAGATCCTCGTACTTGACCGGAGTGCCTTCCGCCATCTCAGATGTAGATGGCGATGCGGTGGATGTCGAAGATTGTCCCACTGGGCGTGCCAGAATGTGTTGCGGTCAGAAACCCACCGGCGGGCAGCGACGGGCAACACCGTAGAGCCGGGAATCTCCCAGGACTGCGGCTGGCCCTGGTCCCTCCGAGCGACGGCCCGCAAAGCCTTCTGCACGCACGTCCGATGCTGTCGCAAGGGCGTGCCACCTGACCTATACCTGGTCGGGAAGGTGTTGGATGATGCCTCGCTTAGTTTCCTGCATGGCATACACGTAAACGTTAAATACGAGCCTCGATCGGCTCTCAGGTTGTCCTGTGAATCGGCTCAAAGAGCCGATCCACCCATGATACGTACGAGGTGTACGATCGGATGGTGGTCCTGCTTGATCAAGATAAAGCTAAAGCGATCTACGACGATTTAGGGTTTTCACCGCATAATCGGATCATCCTACTCACGATTGGGCCTCGCGCTCGCGTACGGTGATCGTAAGCCGATCCTAGACAGGGCCTAAAAACCAACACGAGGTTGATCCTCGGAACGTCCTGTCTAGGGCTAGCAAACTACACCCTACACGCCGCTGGATCCTCCAACCCTTTGTAAGGCCTAACAATGCAGATATTAAACTAATCCTTGAAGAACAAGGAGCAACCGTAACGAATCGGATCTACTAAATAATGATCAAGCGGGTGCCGCCCCTACACCTAAGATAGGTGTAAGGGCGGCTAGATGCATAAGGGTTGCACTACGACAGCATATGATACGAGGAACAATGCTAACCCTAACACATCTAAGATAACTACGTTGCTCGCCATCAAAAAGGCTTCAGCACGAGCAACGCATGAACAACGTAATAAGCTTATGCTGCCTAGATCGCAAGATGCGATCTAGGCAGCATGGTGCTTACCGGAAGAAATCCTCGAGACGAAGGAGTTGGCGATGCGCCGAGATTGATTTGTGTTGAACGTTGGTTGTTTATTTCATAAACCCTAGATACATATTTATAGTCCCGGGGACTTTCTAACGTGGGAATAATCCCAACCGTGCACGAGGCAAACTCTAACTAACCGACACGTAATCTACTATGTTACAGATACAAGGGCAAACTAGCTCAAACTTTGCATATAAGGCCGATTCACGTATTTCTTCCGTATATAATCTTCAAGCCCATCTTACTTACGGCCCATCTCCTGATTTGGCCAAAATCTGGTGATAACAACTTCATCACATCATTCCTAGAGGGTAGGCTAGTTATGAACTCATCTCCCTAAAATAAATTGTGTATCTCAATTCTAAACCGCAAGTTATAGAGAAGTAGAAGCTCTTAGTATGGATTCCACACAAGAAACTTCCATTAGCTTCACAAAAAAAAGCATTTCAAGCATACATGTTGCATACATGAAACCTCTAATATTCATGTATTAAATGGCTCATATTGTTAATTGGAATTTTCATGTGTTCCCAGGCAGGCCGCCTTTATCTTGAGATATTGTTCGTTTGATTCTGATGATCTCCATCACATGCACTAATCTCTGTTCATCCACCTAGTTCATTATACAGACAACAAAGAATGCATGCTTATTGTCCTTTCAATTTTCAATAAATGCACATTCATGACCTGGGATTGATCTTTTGCTTTTCTACATGAGCATGGAAAAAAAAACCATGCACTTCATATGAAGAGTATATAAACCTGAGAACACTGCAGGCATCATTCAAGAGTTCAAACTTCTTACTCTAGAACTTTTGGAAGCATATATACATTCAAGCTAGGAAGAGGAAGAAAGAGATTGTCTAAGAGCAATGGGAATGGGAACATAGAGGAAGCATTGAGCTATCCATCCACACCGAATCGGAGGTGGTTTCATAGTGTTTCCTGATGCCTCCCATTCCTATAGTTCTTACGCGCTCCTTTCTCTTCCTTTTAGCTTGTATAATTGTACTTGCAAATAATATGCACCTTTAGATGACAAGGAATTAAGGGGGGTCCGGAAGAGGAAGAAAAGAGAACCTAAGAGCAATAGGCATGGGAACATGGAGGAAAGCGAAAACTACTACTGTTTCCCTCTACAGTTGGGGAATAATATTTGTTTCAGAGTTTTCCCAGTGCCTCTCATGCCTACTGTTCTTAGGTGTTCCTTCCCCTTCCGTTTGACTCACAAAGCACAGTTCTCAAAGTGTAAAGAGACAGATTAGTGCCTTCATGGTTCGGTACAATGCTGGCTCTCAGTATCAGCTATGATTTAAAAAAAAAGCTATGCAAAAGACAGATAAAAAAGACAGCTCAATGCACATGTCAAATATACATTGAACTGGGTAGTAATAAGATGATGATAATTATCAACAAAAATCAGACCTATGACCATTTCACAGAAATTTATCCCAATGTGTATACGTGGACAATGAATATCATGTGAATTTGACAACAAATAATATCATGTACGGATGTCAACACCTTACATTCTAGATAGTAGAAGAGGAGAACGAAGAAAGGGTACTCACAGTTCAGAGCCGGTTCCCCGCCTTTCTTGACCGCACCCAATCGAGATGGTCCATACACTGAGCATCCATCATCATCCACACCCACACCGGCCGTCGCGCCGAGCCGCCGCCGTAATCCGTACCTCCGCCTAGGACTCGCCGGTCCTGCCTGCTCCGCGCACTTGGAGTAGACGAGTGGAGGGAAGATCAGAGGACGGAGGGGTACTCGAATACGGCGGCGTGCAACCATTTTTTCCCCTTTCCATATTAACTAAGGAGAGGAAAAATTATGCCAGCGTTTCGGGTTCGGGCTTTGAGATCGCAGGTAGAGCCCGGTTCTTGTAAAATCTTTATGTGTTTGGATAAATATTTTGAAAATCCTATTTTCTTCTACTCACTAGTACTCCATACAAACTACATAGTGGTGGTCCATCAAGACGGTTTGTCATGGTTAAACGATAAATGGGCTCTGCATAAAAGCCTTAGACAGTCTCCAACACGGCGATCCGTCTAGTTCTAGTCCGAGTGTGTCTAGATGAATCACCGCTTGATAAAAATACGCAGCCTAAAGCGACAGGGGCGAAGCTCGAAGTAGGGAAAGGTAGCCTTGTTTTTTGGTAAACAAATTTAGTTGCGCGTGTTTTTCTGAAAAAATTAAGTGGTCATACATTGAAAACCAACTCTTTATTAAAAAAATATACTTATTTCAGTGAATACTGAGCAAAATCGACTGCAAACCAAAAACATGGATTATTATCTCGAACACGATGACCCATCTAGTCGACTGGATGGATGTATGCATGTGTTGCTGGAGTTCTCGCTTGTGCCCGGTGCCCCGGTGTAATCGTGGACAAACCGATGGGTCGGACCCACATTGTGTGTGGTTGCTGCCGTGGTCTTTGTTGGTCGTCCAGATCGGAGGCGAGCATGCGTGGCCGCCTCCCTTGTGCTCCCGCGCGGCCACCGCCATCACACCTAGCCTAGGCCCTTGCGGACGCATGTGGTGTCTGCGACTGCATGGTGACACCTGGATGTCGCGTCGCCGTCCGAACATATCACGTCAAGAGAACGAGTCGATGTAGATTGGATCTTAGGGCTTGTTGGTAGCCTGGATCCGAATTAGGGATCCATGGTGCGAGAGCACCTGTGCGTTCGGAATGAGCCACGGGCGAGAACTGGTCCGTTGTTTGGTAGGTCGGGCAGCATGGTTTAGGCTAAAAAGGTATTTTTTTTTGTTTACCTGCAGCTAACCCTAAATCTCGATGGAGATGAAACTACATCGGTTTGATACCATCCAAGTAAGCATAAGGTCACATCTACTCTACAACGGATAGCCTTACCATATTATCAACTTCCATCACAGAGAAATCACAGTTCATCATAGTTGCACACTTACGAAGCTAGCAGGTCACGAAATCAGCCCTACCTACTACAAATGGTAATTCATAACGATAGTCCATAGCTACTACGAATGGTAGTTTATCATCACGGGGTACACTAGTACGAAAAGCCTCATCAGTGGCGCACCAAAAATGGATTCTGTGGCGCATGGGAGGTGCGCCACAGAAACTTCGCCACAAAAATAAGGTTTCTGTGGCGCACCGGCCCATGCGCCATAGAATTAAGGTTTCTGTGGCGCACGTGTGCTTAGGTGCGCCACAGAAAAGTGTGCCACATAATTGGTTTTCAGTGCGCCACAGAATTTATTTGTATTATACACGATTTTGTGCTGCCTGCTATACACATGCGGTTTATAGACAGCAATATACATGTTATATACAGCAACATACAGAAATATTCAGATATAATATAAATAGCATGTACATTGCACAGATATAATGTAGACATCATCATCACATTACTTACAGCCCGATCGAGATACATATATAGTGGCAAGTGTCAAATGTTTTACATACACTCTTAATTCATACAAATTTCACAATTTCGAGATACAAAGTGGTCTTCATCCGGTTCCTCCTTTGCTCCCTCCTCTCTACCCACCAGGCTCGCTTGCATCGGGGTCTTCATCTGGTTCCTACTATGATTAAAATGGAAGAAAGTGAGACCAAGTGACACCAACAAATCCGATGCACAATACAAAATGGAATAAATGCCTCATACATTGTTGGTCAACACAAATACTATGGTCAGAAATCATAGTTGCAGTATACGCCGCAGTATACTTTGCAGAAGGGCCCCCCTTTCCCCGGCCGTCGTTCCGTGAACAGGTCCTTGACGAGACAACAACGCCGACCTACCTCTCCGGCGCAGAACCACGGCAGTCCCAGCCGCCTCCCTTGTGGCCACGTCTCCTGCGCTCTTTTCCATGGCCGGACCACGATTGGACTTGATGGGGGTATGCCCATAGGGGGTGGGTCGCCAGTCCCACTCGCCATGAGGATGAAGGCCCAGGGAGGATCGCCAGTCGCCCAACCGACTGGGCCCGAAGGCGACTGGGCCGAAGTCCTAAGGAGAAGATCTGCTCGGTTCGAGATAGAGATTGCTTGAAGAAGGGTGCGGTATCCCGGATTTGTAGTAAGCGATACGATTCGGTGTTATCTCTTTGTAACCCTAGGCCGGGGGTGGAAATATAAACCCCCGAGCTAAACCCTAGAAGGACACATCATCTGAGATCCAATCTCCCCCTTTGTAAGCTCTTGGCTCTACGCCGACTGAGCCCCCCCCCATTGTAATTCTCCACTGAGCAATAATATCTAGCAGGACGTAGGCCTTTTACTCTCCGGAGGGGCTGAACCTGGGTAAAACCTTGCGTCCCACTAGTAGGAAAACCCTTATAGGCGAAGCTTAGTTCTGTGGCGCACCGTTTTGAGTGCGCCACAGAAACTTATTTTGTGGCGCACGAAACTCGGTGCGCCACAGAAATAGCTTAATTTTGTGGCGCACTACTAAACCGTGCGCCACAAAAACTTGGTGGGCCCCACACCCTGTCACCCCCAATCATTGGTTTTACAATTTCTATGGCGCACAAACCTCGGTGCGCCACAGAAATTACTTCTTCTGTGGCGCACGGCGACAGTGCGCCACAAAAATAAGGTATTCTGTGGCGCACTGTATTGTGTGCGCCACAGAAATAAGTTATTCTGTGGCGCACTGCGCTCGGTGCGCCACAGAAATAAGCTATTATGTGGCGCACCGTGGTTGGTGCGCCACGGAGTAGCGAACCAGATCTACAAAAGTGAGCAACCTCCCACCTACCACACTACACAAGCCATTCTTCTTCCTCCATCTAGCTCGTCCCCCCTTCTCTCTCATACCATTTTGACTCCACTTTTCACTTGCTTGGGTATTTATTACACTTACTTTGGTTGATACTTAATTGGAGTTGAGGAGAAGGCTCTCCATACTCTCTCCTCCTCTCGAAGTCATCGATCGCGGTCTCGTCTCGGTATCGAATCTAGAAGGTGAGTAGTTGGAGGAGACATACATATGCTTGGAGGAGACATGCATATGCTTGTAGATCTTGTGTGGCCGTCGTGTGTATGGATGCTTGTTGCAGGTGAAGCGCTTGTGTGTGTGCCGGTGTGGTGCATGGATGTTTGCCGAAATGTTGATTCATTTCCGTTTCGGCAAGTTTTGCACTACCCATATGTCCTACTTTGAGGAGAGGTCATGCCGAATTTTTCCACTCCATGTAATACCTTGAGGAGAGGTACGGCCCATGCATGTGTGTGCATTTGGTGCGGTTCTAATTTCCTGTTCTATGTATACCATTTGCGAGGCAAGCATGGTCCTCTCGATGAGTTCCGCTCGAATCTCTAGATACAAGATAGACGCGAAGGAGGACATGATTCGGAACAATAGGCGCCGGATAAGATGTCCGTGTCGATCATGCAAACTCGAGCGCTGGATCAACCACTGATTCCGGACAAGCTGGAGGAGCACCTGCCGAGGCGCGGTTTCATGCAAGACAACCAGGCGCGGCCGGCCCCATCAAATGGTGCGCATGAAGACCATGTCGAGCGAGACGACTATCATCATGAAGAAGACTATCATCATGCCGACGGGGACTATCATCATGAAGAAGAAGTCGACGGAGAAGATCATCATGAAGAAGAAGATGCCGGCGGAGAACATCATCATGATGAAGAAGAAGATTCCGGCGCGACCACGCTAATTTCGGCCTTGCGGGACTCTCATGTTCAAGATCTGCTCCTCCGGGAGACGAGCAACGATAGAGTTGCGGCTAGAGAGAGAGCCAAGCTGTCGCAAATGGAGAAAGACGGGATGACTCCGATCTTTCCTGGGTGTCGTCCGCAGGATACGCGCTTGCATGTAACGCTTGATTACCTGCAGATGAAGACGCAGAACAAGTGGACCGATTCCGGCTTCAGCAAGAGCTTAAAATTCTGGCACGATCGTCTCCCGGAGGGGAACACATTGCCAAGTAGTACCGAGGAGGCCAAGAAAGTCGTGTGTCCCCTTGACCTACCGCACGAAAAATACCACGCCTGCATTAATGATTGTGTGATTTATAGGTGCGAGTACAAGGACGAGAACCACATGTCCGGTGTGTGGCCACGGACGGTACAAGGTTGGGAACAAGAAGGTACCTCGAAAGGTGGTATGGTACTTTCCTATCACTCCCCGTCTGCAGCGGTATTTCGTGGACCCTAAGGAAGCAAAGCTCATGCAATGGCACGAGGAAAGGCGAAGCCCGAAGAAGATCCGGAGATGGGCTATATGCTTGACACACCCTTCGGACGCTGGACGGTGGCAAACATTGGACATCGCCTTCCCTAGGTTCGGGGCGACGCAAGGAACATCAGGCTGGGTATGAGCACCGATGGACTCGATCCATTCGGCAAGAGTAGCATGCATAGCACCTGGCCTGTGTTTGTATGGCCTTACAACCTACCCCCGTGGCTGTGCACCAAGCAAAGGTACATACACCTGAGTATTCTCATTCGGGGGCCGAAACAACCAGGTGTCGACATGCATTTGTATCTCGGGCTGCTGAAAGAGGAGTTAGACACGTTGTGGAAGACGCCACCCCGTACGTGGGACGCCTACACTAGAACTTATTTCGATATGAGAGCCGCGTTGATCACGACGGTCACGGACTATCCTGGTTACGCATATGTAGTGGGCCACGGATTCAACGGCTGTGTGAAGTGCATGGACGATACCCCGCATCTACAACTACCAAGGGATCCCGGGTCCTCGAAAACCGTCTACCCAGGTGCTCGAAGGTGGCTTCGCTTGGATCACCCGTGGAGAAAACGCGGTGATCTGTTCAATGGTAAAGATGAGCCCGATGGACCCCCACGCCCGAGGAGCGGCGCAGAAATCGATGATCTTCGAAAAATTGGAAGGAGTGCCCAGCGCGGGAAAGAAGCGACCGAAGCCGAGCCGCTGCTCGGTGTATGGAAAGCGAGGTCTGTTTTCCACGACTTGGAGTGCTTGGAAGGTCCTCCACACGCCCCACAGCCTCGATGTCATGCACATTACGAAGAACGTTACCGAGAGTCCGCTTGGCACTCTTTGCAACTCGGAGAAGTCCAAGGATGGACCGAAAGCAAGATACGATCTTAAACATTTTGGCATCGGGAAAGATCTTCAAGCCCCCGATACGACGATGATGATGATGATGATGATGATGATCGGACGGAAGGGACTCAACGTCTCCGTAAAAGGGCTAAGAAGAACGCGGTGCGGCTTCCCGCTGCACTGCTTCACAACGAGTCCGGAGGAGCTCGAGCGAGTTTTCAGGTGCCTCATAGGAGTGAAAGTTCCTCACGGTTACTCGGGGAATATAAGCAAATATCCGGACGTAGCGAAGAAGAGGTTCACCGGGATGAAGTCTCACGATTGCCACGTGCTAATGACGCGAGATACTTCCCGTTGCGATCCGAGGCATAATGGACGAGCACGTCCGTGATACGCTGTTTGGCCTATGCAACTTTTTTGACGTTATCACCGGGAAGTCGATCGGCGTGAGGCAGCTCAAGATGCTACGGGATGAGATCGTGGTGATACTATGTGAGCTCGAGATTTACTTCCACTTGCATTACGTGATATATGCGTCCATCTCCTTCTCCATGTCGTTGAAGACATCAAGCAGCTCGGCCCAACGTTCCTCCACAACATGATGCCTTTCGAAAGGCGGAACGGTGTCATGAAAGGATACGTTCGCAATAGGGCCCGTCCGGACGCAAGCATGGCCAAGGGGTTTCTAACCTACGAGTGCATCTCCTTCGCCGGAATTATCTAAGCACCGAGGACGACGAGGATCATGTTGGTCTACCACCCGGGACGCACCTCGGGAGGCTCGGCTGGAGTCGGTCACCGCGAGGGCTACCGCTCGGTCCATGTCGGCATTGAAAATCGACGCGACGACTTTGACGGGGCTCACCGGGTCGCGCTACAACACTTAAAACTGACCGAACCTTTCGTGCAAGAGCACAAAAGCATGGTCGAGCAGAATTACATCGATATGGGCCGGCCGAGGAAGATGGGAGACGTAACCAAAAAGCACAACTCCAGCTTCACGCGTTGGTTCAAGCAAACTCAAGCTGGTTGAAGCACGGAGAAATACGCCTTCTACCGAAGATGAAAAACTCATATACACCTTATCACGGGGACCCGCGCATAACGTAAGGACCTATCGGGGGTACGACATCAACGGTTACAGATTCTACACCGAGGAAAAGGACAGAAATAGTGAAAATCAAAACTCGGGAGTAACTATGCTTGTCATACGCCGATGACGAGACTAATGTCAAGGAAAGATTTTTGGAAGGATCGAGGAGATATGGGAGCTCAATTACTTGTGGAGAGACGGTGCCAATGTTTCGTGTGAGATGGGCCAAGAAGGTCGAAAAAGAAGGCCGATATTTCACAACCATGGTTATACCCGATGCAAAATCGAAGAACGCATCCGCGAAAAATGAGCCATGGGTACTCGGTAGCCAAGTTGACCAATGCTTCTTCATCACCGATCCGTCGAGGCCTAGCCGTGTTGTCGTGAGGAGGGGCAAGAGGAGCATCATAGGAATGCAAGGAGACGCCAACGAGGAAGACTTGGACAAGAACGGTGACCCGAAGATGGAGGAGGAATTCGACGAGGCACTTCGACATGCCTACTACTAGTAAAGTAAGAAGGAAGACCTCCCTACCCTCTAAAGGTTGTCCATTCACGCGAAGAAATCTCAAGGTGGCCGGTATAAAGTATTCAACCGCCAACAACCGAAAGGAGCAAGAAGATTGCGAAGAGACGCTAGCTAGAGCTCGGAGCCGGGACGAAGAAGATCTTTTTTTGGTCTACACATGTGTGTGAGTGTGTGTTAGACAAGTACATGCATGTGTGTGTGAGAGAAACACGAACGTACATGTTTGTATGAGACAAGTAATTTATAATACTCTACTAATTACTAAATAATGTTGTGTTATTTATTGAAATGTAACTAAAATATGAAAAAAAGGAAGAAAAATTGTGTGGCAGCCGGGGTTCGAACCTGGCTACTAATGGGCTAACATTGACCTTAACCACTTGGGCTAGTGCTAAGTAGCTGTCGGTACACAGCGGTAAACCATTTTGTTTTGCTAAGTGTCTAAATTCCGTGGCGCACGCCCCTTTAGGTGCGCCACTGAATTAAGGTGATTCCGTGGCGCATGTCATAGTTGATGCGCCACAGAATGCTTAATTCTGTGGCGCATATGAGTGGTGCGCCACAGAATTTAGACACTTGGTGAAATAACTCGATCGACCCTTTCTTCCCCACTCACAACAGCAGTTTCTTCCCCGACAACCCTAGCTCGCCCACTGCTCTCGCAACCACCACCACCGCCAAGCGCCGCCACCTAGCTAGCGCCGCTGCCACCGAGGAGGAGGAGGAGGACCGCCACGCCACCGCCGAGCAGGACGCCCAAGCCCGAGCCGCCACCGCAGATCGAGGAGGAGGACGCGCGAGCCCGAGCCGCCGCCGCGAGAGGAGGAGGAGGAGGAGGACCGCCACGCCACCGCCGAGCGGGACGCCCAAGCCCGAGCCGCCCCGCAGATCGAGGAGGAGGAGGACGCGCAGCCCGAGTCGCCGCCGTAGAGGAGGAGGACAACGCCATCACCACCGCGCCCTGCCACCGCCGCCGTTCGGTGAGAGTCCCTCTCCCCCTCCCCACTCCCTTGTCCCCCTCCCCACTGTCTTGTGCCCGAATTTCGGAGAAGAAGGGCAACATTGGTCAGATTTTGTATTGTCTCATGTTCTCGTTCCACGCAAGCTGCCCCTTGTACAATATGTTGTTTGCATTGCCATGATCCAAGCCATCAAAGAATTGCCATGATCCTAGCAGTAGCTAATTTCTTGGTTATGGCATTATATTCTTTCTATGTGATGAAATTCAGGGGCTCCATAGCTAGATGTAGAAACAAATGACCTATATCTACTTTGGTGGCATGTTGTAAATAGGAACTATATATGTCCAGCAATATATGTCCAGGTTTTCTGGTTTATGGTGGATATGGTGGATATATGGTGTATATGGTGGATATGGTGGATATATGGTGTATATGGTGGATATTTTTGCAGGGATTTCATTGAGTTGCCCATTTCTCCCGAAGCGTTGATTAACTTCCGTTTCGGTTGAGAAATGGGCACTCCTACGTAGAAAAATTAGCAAAAGTCATGCCGAATTTTCTGGTTGACTTTTGTACTAACTTGTTGCCTCTTTTTAATGAAGTGCAAATAAACATGTCGGGCAACACTTCTAAGCCCAGGAGCCGAACGATGAAGCGAGAGAGGCCAACAAGGACTTTGGGAGGGCTACGAGCAGCCCCGGAAGGCCGCCGCCGAGTCGCCCGACGATGAGGAAGAGGGCCGGGACGCCGCCTCCGAGGGAGAGGGCCGGGACACTGCCTCCGAGGGAGAGGGCCGGGGGGCCGCCGCCGACACCGGCGACGATGACGATACCTGGGACGACGCCGCCCAGACCGGTGAAGAGACGGCCGGTGAAGAGAACGCGGCCAACCGCACGGAAGGTGATAGCGGCGGCAACCCTCAGGAGGGTAAGAAGAAGAGGACGGCGAGGAGGCCAAGGAGGGATCGGAGGCCGCAAGTGCTCGCCAACGTCACCGATCATTTCACGGTAGTCTCCGAAAGTGGCCTACCCTTGGAGCCTTCGTGGGTTGCCAAAGGGTACGGCATGCAACTAGGGTCCATCGTCCGTGAAACCGTGCCGATCCTAACTCGGGACCTCGAAGCAAGGAGAACGAGGCTATCGCCCAATCCCTCCTCCGAAGCTTCACCAACGATACACGTTCCCGGAGCCGTTAAATAAGAAGGTGGACTCTTTAGCTCTCACGAAGATGAGCACCGCCTTGAGCAGCTGGAAGAACCGGCTGAAGGGAAAGATCGAGGCCGGTGAAAGCTGGGAGAGGATAAGTAGCAAAGACCCGTCGCTCTCCTTAGAAGACTTTAATGCATTCAAGTCTTACTTACAGGGTGACGCTGTTAAAAAATGGACCGCCTGGGGGAAGAAAATGCGGGATTTGAACTTAGGGACCCACCATTGCGGAAGCGGCGGTTACCGAGGAAAACAGCCCACTTGGGACAAGGAGGATGCCGAGATGGTACGTCTGGGGAAAGAAAACCCCTGGCACAAAATCCAGGATGAACAGGCTAGGAACTTTGTCCGGTCCCGCTACTACTTAGACTGGAAGACGGGGGAATTTATTACGGATCACGAAGACGGGAAGGGTTTCGAGAAGTACCTGGTAAGGATAGTTCTATATTATTTCGCTCATCTTATTAGGCAATGAAGCCAAATGGGCTAACCTTAAGTTCCTTTGTCTAAAGGATGAAGAGTTGACGAAGGCTGGCCCGTCGTCCCGGGGGTCGACGGAACCGTGGGACACGCCTTTCAACAGGGCGATGAACAAGTACAAGGAGAGGGAGCCAGACAAGCCACCGACGTCGGCTGGCCGTGTGTCCGGCTTTGGCACAAGTATGAAGCTATCCGAGTACTACGGATCGGATGCCAAGACGAGAAAGTTGGAGAGGAGGTCATCGGCTAAGGATAAATCCGAGGTTCGAGGAGCTGAAGAAGAAGGTGGAGTCACTAGAGAAGCTGGTGGCCGAAAAGCCTGTGGAGAACACGGAGATGATGAACAAGTTATTGGACGAGAAGATCCGGCAGATCATCCCCCCTGGGTTGATGGAGGGGTTAGCTGCTTGGAATGCGGGAGGTCAAGTGGGGCCGATACATGTGCCCAGCCTTAGCGGCAACAACTCAAGCTTCCACGTGTCGCCGACGATGCCGCTCCACCCGACGCCGGCGTCGGGGCTCCACCAGAAGCCGCCGCAGCTCCAACCGCCGCCGCAGCTCCAACTGGTCGCATCGACGCCCCCAACCGCCGCCCTTGTATCGACGGCCGCCGAGATCGACGCCATCAAGGAGGTAAACTCATTAGTTACTCCTTCGCGTCATCTTCTTTAACTATATATGCCTTTCGTGACTGCCATCTCACGATGCCCAACATGGCGCCCACGACTCGGGATGAACAATGCATACTTACGCAAACGGTGGAGCCCGGCGGCAAGTTGGTGGAAGTTTCTAGCGGCTTTGTCATGGCTTCCCGCGTTATGCACGGCGCTACATTGACGGAAGACGTGGCGAAGGTCAAGTTGGTAATGGTAGTGCCGGAGTACCGCTACGCCATCCCCCCTTTCAACCTCCGGGCACGAGAAGAAGGCGAGGTTTTGTCCCTTGGGGATTGCACCTCATGGCTTATGAAATGGCCGAAGAACCAGATTCGTGCGGGGGGGTCTTCCGAGTTGTAAGAGAAGCACCGGCGCCACCTCCCCTATCATCCGGCCCAAGATCGCCAACGCCGACGACACCCTTAAGGAAACGGCGGTCGCCGCCCCACTACCCTGAAGGAACCGACGGTCGCCGCCGCCACCCGGAAGGAACCGACGATCGCCGTCACCACCGGACGCCACAAACGGTTGTTGGGAGCGCTACCGCAACGACCGCCTACTAGACGCACGGTACGCCAAGCGGCGGCATCGCAACCGCCACCACCTAAGGTCCAGGACATGGCGCCACTTGATGGCAATGATGTAGATGATGATGATGACATCGATGCCTACATCAACACTGGCGCCTGCAGCCAAGATATGTACATGCCTCCTATGGATGAACAAGCCTTCCGCACACACGGCGATCAACTTAGTCGTCCCCCTACAGTCACGAAGCAGCGCCTGGCCTTCACGGGTCTTTCTCAAGACACTCCTCCGGAGGCTGGCAATCCAGCTCAAGTCAAGCCACGCTACCGTTTTCAGCCCTAACACGCTGCGTAAGACGATCATCGGGGATCCACCCAAATCAACCCCGGCAACCTCGGAAGCACCACCGAGCACCCGAAGCACCACCATCGGCACCACAAGCACCCCCGGTAGGTCAAGTGAAGAAGGGAAGGAAGAGAGGAGCCAAGAAGGGCGCATCTTCGAGCCAGCCTGCTCCTAAGAGGATCCGGGCCGACGACATGGTACCACCTACACCGGATGGCTTGCCCCGGTGTCATGAAGCTAGTAAACCTATACCGCCTCCGGACATGGAACACCTCGCAAGTGGACAAATGCTCCCTTTGCAGCACTCTATTCATTATCAAGAGAGCGTCCTTCTTAAAGAAAAGGATCCAAATTACCCGGTGTTCTCGGTCAAGGTGCCGTCCAACCAGAACTTCGTCAATGAAGACCCCGCGGATATCTTCTTCATAGCGTTCGAGGACGTCTTCAATCTATTTCACTCGAAACGGCTCGACTATAACTTGGTCCGCCTATACGCGATTAATCTTCGGATGAAGATCAACGAGAGAGAGACCCCGCCACATCGCGGTAGCGGATCCCTACTACATGCGCGATAGCCAGCTCCAGGACGGCTCAAGGACACGGACCAAGGCGGTGCGGTACCTCCAGAACTTCATGCTCATGCACAAAGAGAGCAACACCATTCTTCTGCATGTCTTTCCCGAGTAAGTACACATCCGCTCACGGCCATCGTAACTTATGCTTTCTTATATATTTCTTCCATTGCCGATCATTTCCAACATTCCATTTCAATTGCATGTGTTGAGCAGGGACAAATATCGCACACTCATCATCCTAGATCCAAAGTGGTCACTAGCCCGAGTATTTCGACTCGTCGAGTACGACGACGAAGAAAGACTACACGAGAATAAGGGTGTTCTCGATGAGGCTATCCTTGGCTACTCCAAAAGTGGAGGCACCTTCGACAAGAATGGGCAATATATCAGGCCGGACACTAAAAGATCGGGTTCAAGCACGTGATCAACTTCCCTTGTATCAAGCGACCGGTGGCAGCATTAAGGAGGCCTTCTATGTCCTCCATCACCTTAAAGGGTTTGTCGAGGATGCAGAGATGATGTCTCCGCCACCTAGTAAGCGAGACCCCATTAAAATGTCGAGGGAAATCAGTGATGATGATCTTAGAGAAGACTTCCATCGCATCCAAGTAAAGCTCTCGGAAATTATCTTACAAGATGTATCCAACGGATCGGGGCTCTTACACGTAGCCAGAGCGTTGCCTAAGAGGGATATCGAAGAACGCCTACATAAGCGGGGTGATGGAAGGACGTGGACGACGAAGGACTTGTACAAGCCGTTCCCGGAGCCGCTCAAGAAGACGTCTCGTTGACCGAGGCCGAGTGTGCCTAGCATTACTTTGAATCGATAGACAATTTGCACCGTGTTGTAAACTAAACTTGCTTAATTTGCTCGAAACGGTGGTCGTCGTTGTTGGACTTCAGTTACTATTGTAGTCGTTATCGTTGAACCATATTACTTATGTGATACCGATGCTATATTTCTTTTAGGTTTATTATTATTTCCTTGCTTTAATTCTTGTGAATATGTATGCATGTGAACCCTCTAACTCTTTCCATTGCGTTATATACTAATATGCCTTGTGTCCATAGAGATGACGTACTACGTCGTGTTCGAGGGGAGGGTTCCGGGAGTGTACGAGGAGTGGGAGGAGTGCAAGAAACAGGTGCACAAGTTCAGCGGCAAGCTGCTACAAAGGGTACCCGACTAGACACGAGGCGGTTGCCAAGTGGAGGGCGCACCAAGCTAACAAGAGCAAGATGAAGACCTTCCTTGTGCTCTCGCTCTTGCTCACCATCGTCGCGGCGGTACTCTATTTCATCCTAGTGTAGGCGGCGGCCGGGGTCACTTCGTTTGTATCTAGAGATGATGAGAACTTTCTTAATTTGCATGGATTATGAGTTGTATGGAGCTATATGTATAACTCGATCGGGCTCTAAGTAATGTGATGATGATGTGATGATTATATATGTCCATATTATATCTGTCTATATTATATCAGATATATAACCTGTATACGGTGTATAAAACCAGTATAAAACCTGTATAATACACCGGGGAGCACAAAATCGAGTATACACGTACATAGTTACGTGGCGCACCAAAAAATAATTCTGTGGCGCACCTGTTTACGTAGGCGTAGCTACACCACATGCGCCACGGAACTACTTATTTCTGTGGCGCACCTGGCCCGGTGCGCCACGAAACCTTATTTCGTGGCGCACGACCGGGTGCGCCACGAAGCTTTATTTTGTGGCGACGTTTCTGTGGCGCACCACCCGTGCGCCACAGAATCACATTTTCGTGCGCCACTGATGAGGCTTTTCCTACTAGTGTCCCTTGCACCTCGACCCGTAGATGGCAATGTTCCCTTCCCCTCGCATCAACGAAGTGCTACCCCCTGTAGCATCTGCCGTGGTTACATCCACGACAGTGGCGCCCACCGTGGGGCATGGGACATCAAGCCTCCGAGCTACGGCGAGGCCCTACTCGCCGGTGCGGCGGCCGGTCGCTTCGGCGGGATGATCGCCACCGGCAATTTCTTCCACATCCGGCCAAGCACTTACCGGCCTGCCTCGTCACCTCTCAAACATGCATGGATGGTGCCGATCGGCTCCATCAACCTCTTCGTCGGGCTCGCCGGCGTCAGCGACCCCACCGAGCCCCGCCCTAGCCGATCGCACGACCCCTTCGCACCAGGGCAGCTCCTCACAGTCACTCGCCCAGTTACCGGCGAGGCATACGCGGAGGCCGAGTCGGCCACGGAGGACGACGCCGACTCGGCAGCCGTGGCGCCGATCGCCGACTCCATCGTCACCTCGACAGCCGCCGACTCCGTCGACACCGTTCCAGCCATCGACTCCGTTATCGCCACGATCGACGCTGACTTCACCGACATCATCGCCATAGCGTCGGTCGCTGGGTCCACCGCGGCGTCCCCGACTGCCTGCTCTATCGCCACAACGTCGTTCAAAGACTCCATCTCCCTGGTCTCTCACCCCAGCGACTTCGAGGAGGGCTTCGAGGACGACTCCATCCTCTCCCTCTTTGGCAGCGACTCCGACTCGGACCTCGTTGAGGGCCCACGATATCGTTACCCAACCGCAGTCTTCATGGCAGGAGCCGAGGAGCCCCCAGTTGACGCCTTCACCACCCCGCTCCCTGCAACCGCCACCGCAACGGAGATCGAGGCACACCGGGCGGCCCTCGAAGAACAGAGGAAGAAGGAGCTCGCCGAACGGCAGAAATTTCGTCTCGAGCAAGACGGAGCGAGAGCTGTATCCCACTTTCGCCGGCGGCGCAATCGTGCTGCGCATGGAGCGTGTTCGCGCGAACGACTTCCCCGGTGCGCGCCTTAGCTCGACGATCCAGATGGAGAAATTCGGGTCGCTCGAGTCCAGAACCCCGACATCCCGGAAGGAAGTCGGGCTGCCGCCGACAGAGCGGCACATGGAGCACCGCCACCGCCACCACCACCGCCACCACCTGAAGTCCCTCGGGCAGAAGTCGACGCCAACGGCCTACCATTGCACTCGTCTCCAGCTGACAACGTAGCGGCCGCCCAGGCCGTCCTTGCAAGGCTCCCCGAAACGGGAGACGGCGCGATCCTCGTCCAGCATGCCAAAGCCCTGGTCGCCAAGGCACTGGAGCAACGGCACGCCGCGGCCGATTCGCAAGGGCGACTCTATTCGCGCACGTCCGCCGGTCGCGCGGCGTCGTCGGGCGCGGCAAATCGTGCGGTCGTCAACACCAACAACGGTCCGCCGCCGGCCCGCGCGCGGCCCACTCGACCAACAACCGAATCGAGCCGCGCCCCGCGCGGCGGTGGTCGCCGCTAACGGACAGCCCGTCGACGCGCGAACTCACATCGTCAACGACCAAGAATGGCGGGCGCGAAACCGGCTGAACGACCGCTACGCCGATGAAGCCCCGCGCCGGAGCGCGTTCACTCGGGTCGGCCCCGCACTGCTCGGGCCAATGATCGAGGCGAGTCGTACCCTGTTGGGTTCAAGGGACCCCGTGATATCGAGAAGTATGACACACACATCGACCCCACAGTCTGGATCGATTCGTACGCCATGGCAATGGGGATCCAAGGCCACTCCGAGCTGCTCGCGGCACGCTACCTGCCTCTCATGATGGACGGTGTCAATCGCCACGCGGTTCAACACCCTCACCGCCAACGGCATCGATTCGTGGGAGGAAGCCCGCGCGACATTCATCCAACATTTCGCCGGCGCGTACACCCGTGCGACAACCATAGAGGACCTGGATCAGCTGTGTCCGGGGCCCGCGCGAGTCGACTCGCCGGTGGGTGCAGCGCGCGGGGACATGTGGACGACCTCCAGCGGCATCAGCACGGACACGGCAATCTACTGCTTCCGAAGGTGCTGCCGGTATGAACCACTAAGTGCCAAGCTCCGTCGAGTCAGCAGAGACAACATGTCAATCTCCGAGCTCTTCGACATTGCCCTGCGCTATGCTGACGAAGACCCTACAGTCGACTCGGACGACGAGTACGGCCAGCGACGCAATCGCCGCCCCGCTCACACAGATTCCCGACGTGGCGACTACCGATTCGGCGGACGGTCGAACAACGGCAAGCGTCGCGGAGAAGGAGGACACAACGAGCTCGTCGCCAACGCCGAATACGAGCAGCGCGAGCCAAAGTCCTTCCGGTGTGACAACCGTGCACCACGAGAAGATCGGCCTCAGCCCAAGCGCTTCGACGCCCGCAGCCTCCTAGACGCCCCATGCATCTATCACAGCAAGGAGGGCAAGCCCTCCAATCACACGACGGGAAACTGCTATTCCACGAAGCGGATAGAGAAGGCCCGCCGCTGCCAAGGAAAACGACGGCGGCAATCAGCACAAGGACCGCGCCAAGGACCAGGACCAGCACAAGGGAGAAGGCTTCGGTCGCAGTGCCGGTTCACTCCACACCTTCACCGGGGTCGGCGATCGGCGGGACGAGGAAGGTCCTCGCAAGAGCGAGTAGCGGTACACGCGGTCATCCTTTCTGACGTGCCCCGGTGGCTCAACTGGTCCGAGCAGAGCATTACCTGGAGCCGCGAAGACCACGCCCCCCGCATTGAGTACCCCGGTCGAGTGGCACTGGTCGTCAGGCCCAAGGTTGCCGACTACTGGTTGCCGAAAACCCTGATGGATGGAGGAAGCTCCATCAACATTCTGTATTATGAAACCTTCCAGCGACTCGGTTTACCAGACTCACGCCTCGAGAACACCAAGGTCACGTTCCATGGCATCGTCCCCGGGCGGAAGGCTTTCCCGATCGGCAAGGTTACGTTGCCAGTCACCTTCGGCACGCCTGTGAATTACCGCACCGAGCGGATAACATTCGAGGTGGTGAACTTCCGCAGCTCCTACCACTTTGTGCTCGGCCGGCAGGCGTTCGCCCGGTTCATGGCGGCACCCCACTATGCATACAACATGATGAAGATGCCAGGGCCTCGCGGCGTCATCACCGTCCACGGCGACCCGGAGATGGCACTGGAGTGCGAGGACGTCAGCGCCAAGCTCGCCGATGCCGTCATCGCCGACGAGCAAGACAACTCCACCGAGCTCGCCAAGTACCCAGTCGACCGCAACGATCCCGCCATCCTGGAGAAGCCGACCGAGCTCGACTCGTCCGCAGCAACCTTCAAGCCTACAACCGACACTCGTCAAGTAGATCTTGTAGAGAATGATCCAAGTAGGCAAATTACCATTGGGACGGGCCTGTCCGCCCAATAGGAAAGCGCGCTCATCAAGTTCCTCCGTGAGAATCGAGATATCTTTGCATGGAAACCGTCTGACATGCCAGGTGTCCCGAGCGAACTTGCTGAGCACAAATTACACGTCGATCCCTCCGCACGCCCCGTCAGGCAAGCAATGCGCCCTGTCGGAGAAGAGCGGCGACGCGCAATCGCCGAAGAAGTGAACCGGCTACTCGCAGCCGGCTTCATCATCGAAATCAAACACCCTAAGTGGCTGGCAAACCCAGTCCTGGTGCTAAAGAAAAATAAGACATGGCGAATGTGTATCGATTACACTAGCCTCAACAGCGCATGCCCCAAGGACCCGTTCGTCCTGCCGCGAATCGATCAGATCATCGACGCGGTCGCCGGGTCCGAGTCGCTATGCTTCCTCGACGCTTACTCCGGGTACAACCAAATAAAGATGGCCAAGGAAGACCAAGAGAAGACAGCGTTCATCACGCCCTTGGGTGCCTACTGCTACACGTCCATGACCTTCGGCCTCAAAAACGCAGGGGCGACGTACCAACGATGTATGAACAGCTGCCTCGAAAGCCAAATCGGCCGCAACGTACACGTCTACATCGACGACGTAGTAGTCAAGTCGACTCGCCAGGACGACCTCATCATCGACCTCGCTGAGACATTCGCCAACTTGCGCCGATACAAGATCAAGCTCAATCCTCTGAAGTGCACCTTCGGGGTCCCCTCTGGACAGTTGCTCGGCTACGTCGTCTCCAAAAGAGGCATTGAGCCCAACCCGGAGAAGACACTGGCGGTCATGCGCACCAAGCAACCAACCTGCCTGGTCGATGCACAGAAACTCGCCGGCCGGGTCGCCGCCCTCAGTCGCTTCATACCCCGACTCGGCGACAAGGCCATGCCACTCTACCGCTTGCTCAAGAAGTCCGAGTCATTCAGGTGGACGGAAGAAGCACAACGGGCTCTGGAAGAACTCCAACATGCCCTTCGGAACGCGCCTATCCTCGCGGCCCCGCTGCCAAAGGAGACTTTGCTATTATACGTCGCCGCGTCGAACCGCGCGATAAGCTCGGTCATGGTCGTCGAACGAAAGGAAGAGGGAAGAGAGCAGCTGGTACAGCGCCCGGTCTACTACATCAGCGAAGCCTTAATCGAATCCAAGCAACGGTACCCGCACTACCAAAAGCTGGTGTACGCAGTCCTCAGGGCCCAGAGGCGACTGGCCCCCTACTTCCACGAACACCCCATCAAGGTAGTCGCCTCAACGCCACTCGCCGACATCATCCGTAACCGCGATGCAACTGGCCGGATCGCCAAGTGGGCAGTCGAACTCGGCGTCCACAACATCACCTACGAGTCGCGCCATGCTGTTAAATCTCAGGCACTCGCCGACTTCCTCGCCGACTGGGAAGAGGCCCAGCAACCAAGCTCCCCCACGGACCTCAAGCATTGGACGCTGCACTTCGACGGTTCCAAGAACCTCGAGGGGGCAGGCGCGGGAGTCGTCCTCACATCGCCAAAGGGCGATACCGTGAAGTACGTCCTGCAACTCAGATTCGAGCCCTGCACCAACAACATGGCCTAGTACGAAGCGCTCCTACACGACATGCGAGTAGCAAAAGAAATGGGCGCAACACGACTGCGCTGCCTCGGCGATTCCGACCTGGTCGCCAGCCAGACTTCCGGCACTTGCGACGCCACCGACGCCAACATGATTGCTTACAAGCGCGCCGTCGATCAAGCCGGCGCTAGCTTCGCCGGCCACGTCGTCGAATGGGTTGACAGGCGCAAGAATGAGGAAGCTGACGCGCTAGCCAGGATCGGATCCAAACGACTCCAACCCCCTCCAGGCGTCGTCCTGGATATCCTCAGCCACCCCTCGGTGCGCGCGCCCCGCGAGCTGGACATTGCCGAACCGCCTGCTCCCGACTCCACCCTAGTCGCACTCGCTTCCGACAGCGTCGACTGGACCGAGCCGTACATGAGCTACCTAGAGCGCCAGATACTGCCGATGGACGAAGCCAAAGCACGAGCCATCGTGCGCAGGTGCAAGTCTTTCACCATCATCAATAAAGAACTGTACAAACGCGGTGTCTCGGGAGTGTTCCAACGATGCGTCGCCACCGAAGAAGGGCGCAACATCCTGCGCGACATCCACGCGGGGACTGCGGCCACCACGCGGGCGCGCGCTCCATAGTCGCCAAAGCTTTCCGTCACGGCTTCTATTGGCCAACAGCTCACGAAGATGCAGTCGCGCTCGTCCGCTCGTGCGCCGGGTGCCAAAAGTACGCAAGCCAGTCGCACATGCCGGGGTCAGCATTAAAGACCATTCCCCTCACCTGGCCCTTCGCCGTCTGGGGCCTGGACATGGTTGGGAAGTTCAAAACGGCCCCCGGCGGATATACTCACCTCCTGGTTGCGGTGGACAAGTTCACCAAATGGGTAGAAGCAAAGCCCATAAAGAAGTGCGACGGGAAGACAGCCACAAAGTTCCTACGCGAGCTTATCTATCGATATGGCTACCCTCACAGCATCATAACCGACAATGGCACCAACTTCGCCAAAGGGGAGATGGCCGACTTCTGCGAAGAGAAGGGCATCCGACTCG